>NC_137017.1:6380309-6405309 GCF_032717465.1 Coenobita brevimanus | reverse complement strand
TATGGAGAAGAAACTAAATTACTTGAGTCCTAAAGTAAGGGCGGTATTAAAGACATCTATACTCATTTCACTTTAACTTGGCCCAAAATTGCCATCTCTCCTACATGAATACTCAGTTATAACAAGAGATTAACGCAAGAACTTAATGCTAGTCATGAAGAAGTGCCAAGGGAAGACGTAGACCCATAGTATTGTCTTATTCTACCACTGAGCGATGAGAAATAAGCTACAAAGGGACGAAAATCTAGGCCAAGTAAATGTAAAAAGATTATAACTTGTTTTAATTTCGCTACCGCCAAATTATTATTACCGGTATTTTTTTTTTTTTTTTTTTTTTTTTTGAGATAGAGTTTTCGGATGGATGGTGTAAATTAAGCCTTTATATTCCCTTTACCTCAAGAAATCTGTCGAGACCGAGTAAAATTGTCTAAGGGTTTCAAGGGTAGACCCAGACCAAAAAAAAAAAAAAAAATCTTGGCAGTGAAAGAGGGAAGACCTAAGCCCCATTTTCTTGTCCTTCTCAAGCGTCGTATTTAGGGTGGCACAGGAGCCCTCGTAACGTCTTTGCCTTAGCGATTTACTGTCTTTTTTACTTTAGTCTCGTCTTGTATATGATGTGAATAAAGTACTAGAGCGTTTTAGTGTGTGGTATGAGGAATAGATCGCCACAGAAGAGGTGTTACGAGACCTGTGGCACTTGAGACTATCACAGGGTGCTAATGGTTAGTTTCTTTGTCTGTCTTGTGTGTGCTTTTTAATCGTCTTTGTTCTTTTGTCATTTCCTTTCATTCTGCATTATTTCTTTTCTCATTCCTTCCCTTTTTTATTCTTAGTTTTTCTTGTTCATCTTCCGTGTTCTTCTGTGTCCTCATCTTCGTCGTCTCTCTCCCTTTGTCATTTCTTTTCGTTCTTTTTTCCTTATTCCTTAATTTCTTTTTTTTTTTTCTTAATCCTGTTCTTCGTGATTTGTTGTGTCCTCTCTCCTTCATATGTCCCTGTGTCATTTCCTTTCGTTCTTCCTTCTCTTAATGTCTTTTCATCGCCTTTTATTAGTCTTTATTCCAAGGTATTTTCCTTATTAATCCTTGTTCTTTGTCTTTTCTTTCTTGACCCGTCTTTGTACTCCTCCGTCTTCCTTTATCCTTCCTTTTCTTGGTCTGTTCTCAGTCTGTCTTTTTCCTTGTGGCTTGTTCATTTTCGTTTTTATTTTTCTCACAGTACGTCTTGTTCTTCGTCCTTTCTAATTCCTTTTATCCGTTAGTATTTTGATATTAATTTTTCCCACATCCTTCCCTTTATTCTTTACCCTTAAATCCATATACCCTTTCGCTTCGTCTCCTTCTCTTTCTCCATCCTTCTCTCCTTTTCTCCCTCCCCCCACCTCGCCCCCACGTGGTCGTTGTCAAGGGAAAACCGTCCCCTAGAAAAATTCCCCAAGTTATGTAGTGTTAATAGAAGGGGGATGTAAAATGGAAATGCGGTAGATTTGTTTTAATGAGATCGGGGGAAGAAAGGGGGGACATAAAGGATGAAGGCCCTATTTTGGCTGTGGCTGTGTATGTGTGTGTGTGTGTGTGTGTGTGTGTGTGTGTGTGAGAGAGAGAGAGAGAGAGAGAGAGAGAGAAATGAAAGGCTCCTGAGGATGGATAGGGAGATAAAAAAGGAAGAGAGTGAGGGAACTGGAGAAAGAGAGAGAGAGAGAGAGAGAGAGAGAGACTAGGAAGGGTAACACAACACCGCCACTACCGCAACGGGAAGCTGTGTGTGGGTCGGTCGGGATAAATTAAACAGTTTCCCTCCGCGTGCCTCCGCCCCATATTTTTTACGAGGCCCCACTCACCCCACTCTCCTCCCACTTTGAGTTTAATGACACATAAAGCGTGAGTGAGGCCGGCCGTAACGCGAGACTGGCCGGATATAGGAACACTCGGGGGACGCACTGTTACACTGTGTTACGGGGTTGACGTGTTACGGTACGGGGTGTTGTGGTATCGAATTGACATGGTATGATACGGCATGTGATGGTAGGGGGCTGACATGGTGTAGTATGGGACTGATATGGTGTGGTATGGGACCGACATGGTGTGGTAGGGGGCTGACTTGGTGTGGTATGGGTTTGACTTGGTGTGGTTGGGACTGACATGGTGTGATATGGGTTGCCACGGTACGGAACAGGTTGGCATGGTACGGTAGGGGTTGACACGGTGCAGTTCGTATGGACACGGTACTGCAGGGGTTGACACTGTGCAGTATAGGTTTGTACGGTACGGAGAGAGAGAGATTGTGTGTGTGTGTGTGTGTGTGTGTGTGTGTGTGTGTGTGTGTGCGCGTGTGCGTGCGTGCCCAATCACCACCACACTGAGAAAATATTCCCACATGGTAATTATGGTGCAAGCTGCGGTAGAACCCTTGAGTTATCCCATAACTCACATTCTTGTCGGGTAAGGAAGCTCCAGCTCGACAACCCTATCGAGACCTTAGTAAAATCGTTAAGGAAATATCAGTAAAAATCACGAAGATAAATCAGTCATCAGGTAAATATGAAGTTCTCGGATTGAAGCAAAAATGAGAAAGTAACATTTAACTTCTTCAGTTCGAAAAGTCTGTCATGAAAAGTAAAATTTTTAGTAGATAGCAAGGATGGAATAAGTGTGATGTTCTCGCTCTGAAGGGGTAGCCAGGTCGTAAACCCAAGAAACAAATTGCCCCGTGACGTGGTTTACTGCCGGTCTGTACCGATCGTTAAAAATCGCTTAGATAAATCCCCTTTGATGCCAGGATTTCTCCCAACCCAATCCCTCACCACCCTCGGCCCTCTGCTCTTCTTCTTTATCTTGTAAAGTCATAACAGAGTTGAAAAAGTTGTCGTGTATATATATATGGCTTAGATCAAGGGATTACTAGGGTAAATAAATTACTTAAATAAATCCCAAGATAAATCCCCTTTGACGGCAAGATTTTCGCTACCTCAATCCCTCACCACCCGAAACCCTATTTTCTTCTCTTTCTTCACTTATAAAATAATCAAAAGTTTAATAAAGTCGTCTAATCCGCGAGATGAAAATAATCTTGTGGTGATAGAATGTATTAAATTAAAAAGGCTTCATTGTGCAGAAAGTGTTGAAAATATACTTAAATAAATCATTCCTTGTGACCTTCAACCTTATTTCCGGACTGTCATTACCTAGCACTCTCTCTGCTTGAAGAAAATCCCCAGGCTGTAGAACAAACTGCAAACATATCGTCATCTTACGGTATGGGTTAAGGATCGCAGGTAAATCCTTCTCCGTGACTCCATTTCCCTTCACCCTTAACTCCATACCCAAACTCTCATTACTAAACTCTCTCCCACACTTCACACTCAGATTATTACCTTTGCTACGAGTGGTCTCATTGACTTTGAATAAAATCGTCTGAGGGTAGCTAGAAATAACTACAAAATCGTGTGTGTGTGTGTGTGTGTGTGTGTGTGTGTGTGTAACGGCGTATAGACATTAACAACTTGTTCCATGAGGTCAAGCAGTCCTCCTACATGTCTCAGACTTTATCCCATGGTGGCCATCTCACTGGACAGCTTAATGTATTGAACCTCAAAAAGCCAGTTGACTGGACCTCTATGACAGTTTACTGTGTGAGTAAAGTTGCACAGCCAAAGGTGACACGGTTACTAAGATTCGGAATCCATAAACTGTCGTGTTTGTAGTGTGGCGGGGGGCAGGAGAGGATTTTCAAACACCTTGGAAGTGAGAGATAAGGAGGTCACAAATAAAAGAGTATAAAATAGAAATTATATGATCTTTCGCGAGAGGCAAAAAAAAAAAAAATCTTGCATAATGTCTCTCCGACACCACCACCACCACCACCACCACCACCATCCTTTACCCTCATAGCCTTTGCCTTGTTAACGCTTCTACTCATTCCATCTGCTACCTTCTACGATTTTATATTATATTTACTAATTATTTCATATTAGGAGAGGCTTACTGGTAATTGCTACGCCGGATTTTTTTTATTTTTTTTTTTATTATGCATGGGGTAGGTTAAAAAAATATCTAGGTAATCCCCCCCCCCATCTCGCCCTTGACGTCATAGCCTGCGGCTCGTTACCTAACACTCGACCTCTCTTCACCTGCGAATTAAGCCTCCATCACGCTGACCTAATTACGTGTCTCTACCGTATTACCTGTCTCGTTTACTTAATTAGCTTTCACCTGGATCCTACTCCCCGTTCTCCATCTCCTCCTCCTCTCTACTACAACTGCTAGTACAGTACCACTCCCTTTGCTACTCCTTCCTCTACTCCTTTTCTTTCTCCCACCCCCTCAGCTCCTCTTCCTCCTTTCTCTGCTCCTCTGCCTATTTCCTTCTCCCTCTGCTCCTCCTGTGCTACTCTGCCTATTTCCTTCTCCCTCTGCTCCTCCTGCTACTCTGCCTATTTCCTTCTCCCTCTGCTCCTCCTGCTACTCTGCCTATTTCCTTCTCCTTCTGCTCCTCCTGCTACTCTGCCTATTTCCTTCTCCCTCTGCTCCTCCTCCTGTTCCTCTGCCTATTTCCTCCTCCCTTTCCTCGTCGTCGTCGTCGTCGTCCTCCTCCTCCTCCTCATCATCATCATCATCATCATCATCATCATCATCATCATCATCATAATCATCATCATCATCATCATCATCATCATCATCAATGGCTGACACCCAGCTCCCTCGCCACCAGTACTTATCCATTATTCTCTGTCCATTTTAACGACGTAAAATTGCGTTCTCTCAATCTTTATTTCTGGACTGTAACAAACAATTAACACCAGAAGGATGCTAATCACGAAGAAGCGCTCTAGACAGATACCCTATCCCACCACTGAGCCACGGGAAATAAGCACCAGAAGGACGAAAATATTATCCCACATGCTGAAAAATTTGAAAGGGGATGGCTTACTGTTAAGCCTATGGTAAATAAGCCCGCCATCTAAGGAGCACAGGTTCCGTAGCGCCTCTTCCTTACCGATTTATTTTGGATACTACACCTTAATCTTCTCTTGTATGCCAAATATGCTGTGTAATATTGACGTGGTTTGCATCAATGGCGTACGGTGAAATTCTGGTGTAATGAACGGAATAAAGAGCAGAGGAAGAGGCATTGAGGTTCCTGTTTGCCACACTCTTTTCACCTTAATCTGGCCCATAATCTCATCCTTTTGCGGCTGATTTCACATAGGATAGTGGCAGAAAAAGACCACACAAAAGTTCTGTATCCTTACCACAGCACTTCTTTGTTGTTAGCATCATATTCTGGTGTTATTATAATTCTGACTGTGAATTCTAGGTGGATAGATGGCAATTTTAGACCAAGTTAGAATAAAAAGAGTATAATGTCCTCCTTCTAGCCATTTCTATACGAAAGGTTTCCTAAGGTGAGTGGAACAATTAACGGTAGGTGAATAAATGAAAAAATAAATAAACATTATGAAGAGGTTAATGAAGATTGTTGTAACTCCTTCGCTGATCAGGTTGTTGTGACCTCTCCTTACTTACTAATGACGTAATGATGGAACCTTAATGAGTTGCTGTTTGGGTCATTATATTCAGCTCACCCCTTAATTACTTCCTCTTCACCTGGCCATCAGTCTCCTGTCCATCTATCCTTGTCTTATCTATCTGTGCGTATTTATTTTATTTTGTTTTCCTGCTATCGCTTCTACATTTCACATCTTCTTAAATATTTGTATATATAATTGAGATGTCATGTCTTGTCTTCACCTCACCCGCATCCAGCATCTAACAATACATCTCATTAGCCGACTCCATTCCTCTCTTCCGTACTCCACACTCTCCACATTTCATATCTCCACATCTCATTTCCATACCTCCACATGCCTACAATGCGTCCAACAACACACATCATTATTGTGCTCCACATCTCGCCTGTATACTCCACACTGCCATATCTAACACCTACCCGGTACTCATTTTACTTCTTACACACACACACACACACACACACACACACACACACACACACACACACACACACACACACACACACACACACACACACACACACACACACACACACACACACACTCTGCACTTCACTTCTGCACACCTTTCACTTCCTCCCCGTCACACTTCACTTCCATATCTCCAGTCCTCACACTTTCACACTTCTGCACTTAACTTGTGCGCACCGTTCAGTCCCTTCACACTTCACATCTCCACAACCCCTCCATACTTCACGAGGACATTTCCACACCACTTCATGTCCACACCACTTATCCACACCACCCCACATCCACACTCCATACCCCCACTCTCAGCATCCACAACACTCCCTACCCTCACACCCAGTATACACACCACTCCGCATCTGCACCACGCCACATCCACACTCCACACCTCCCACACCACGTCACACCTCCGAGTTGACATGTCCTGCCTGCTCTGTCAAATCGCTCCCCCACGAGAGCTTGCGTCCCTGGCCTTCTTTCAGTGCGCCACATTTTTGGGATGGCCACGGCGACGCATTTCATTAACGATTTTTTTTTCTCTCATCCTCCCTCCCGAGTTTCCGGAAATTCACGGGTTTGTGTTTATTTTTTTCTGCGTAAGGTATTTTTAGGGTTAGTGTTCCCAGGGTTTAATGGATGTTGGTGTGTGTGTGTCTGTGCGATTTTCCACGTCTGTGTTTTGTTGTGAAGGATTCTGTGATGAGTGAATGTATTTTATGGGTTATTTTAATCAGGGAGTATGATGGTATTGATAGTGTTTTCTTAGTATTCTTTTTGTGGTCTTTTTTATTTATTTTTTATTTTGCCTATCTCATTTATAATACAAGGACCGCTCGTTCCTACTCGGGCATCCCTCATCAAACAAATCCATGCCTAAAGTCTAACCTCCCCACCGTAACTGAACCAGACCTCACCTACACCAGACCACACCCAAGGCCACTCCATCTATATTGTCAAACACAACTCCACTCTCACCTTGTCACGTTACCTGCCTCCCTACACACATAGTATCACTGTTTCCGTCCTTACACCAGGCCATACCCCACTCACACGAAACCACACACCTCTCCACACGCACCCACGCACATGGCCACACAGCCTTCCATACACCCCTCCTCACACCTGACCACATCATACCTCCCCACACCAGACGACACCTAGTACCTCCCCTCCCCCGAATCTCTGTTGTCAAAACACAATTTCTCTGCAGACCGTCACAACACCGGCCTCTTCACGCATTCAGTACCAACACCTGACCTAACATCAAACCACACTCCTCCACCCCTACACATACGAAACCGCTTCGCCGCACGAACCTCTCTACACACATTAGTTCATACCCTACACATACTCGTACACCGATCAGCACCTAAGACGCTTTAAACCACACACACACACACACACACACACACACACACACACACACACACACACACACACACACACACACACACACACACACACACACACACACACACACACACATTCTAGACACGTCCCTAACCTCCCCCAACCTCGCTGTCAGTGCTCTCCACGCCTCTCTAACGCCACGCCACAACCAATATCTCCTTTCCCCAATCTCAATCCTCAAAAACCATTCCATTTTCAGTGCAGCACAACATGTGTCTCTTCATATACACCGAACCAGTCTTCTCCCCGCACACCATCACCAAATCTCACACCACCCACACATCACATATTTACCCACACCCTGTATATCCTTTCTCTCTCTCTCTCTCTCTCTCTCTCTCTCTCTCTCTCTCACACACACACACACACACACACACACACACACACACACACACACACACACACACACACACACACACACACACACACACACACACCTCACTTCCAATCTCGTCCCTAACTCCACACCTCCTTACCTCTCCCAACACCAGTCCACACACCCAGTACCTATCCCCGTCTCCCTCCCTGAACATGGCTTCTCACTCAGGACATCATAACACCTGTATATTCACATTAACACACCAAACCAACCACACAATTCATGCACACCACGCCACACCTTACACATCTCCACAGTAAACACACACACACACACACACACACACACACACACACACACACACACACACACACACACACACACACAGTTCCAGCCTCCGTGAAATGAATATGCTTTAATCCGAGTGTTTGATGGCCAACAGGAACCAAGGGCGCTCCCAAGTCTGTCCTGTTCTATCCTGCCCCGTCGCTGCAGATATAAGCGCCACACCGTCCACGCCACTAGGGAAAGAGGAATGATGGGAGGATAGTCAGCAGGGCAAGTAATATTATTATTATTATTATTATTTTGATGACCGGCGACACATCTCCTCCATTGCTAAAACTGTTCTTATTTCCTTTTATTTATTTCTTACCCCATTATTAATATTCTCAACACGTCACGTCACTAAGGAAGAGGAATGCTGGTGGGATAGTCAATGGTGCATGGGATTTTTTCTAACTCGGGAAGCTTGCTAGATTTTGCCCTTGCTTAAAACTATTCTTTTCTCTTTTTTTTGTCCTCTGCTTCTTTTGGATTTTTCTCCGTAAACGTTTTTATTTTCACCACGTCACTCCGTCTATGCCACCAAAGAAAGGTGAATGCTGCTGGGATAGTCAGAGATGCATTTTTTTTTTTTTTAACTTAGGCAACGGGCCACACTTTCCTTTGTTGAAAGTTCTGTCTTTGTGTAATCTTTTCTTTCGTAATTATCTGTTATTATTCTCAAAATGACACTCTCTCCAAATCACAGAGGAAGATGAATGGTGCTGGGATGGTGAAGGGTGCAAGATTCTTTTCTCTTCCTTTTTTTTTTTTTTTTTTTTTTTTTTTTACGCTATGGGACACGTTTTTCGTTTACTAGAGGTATTGTCAAGTATTTTTCCCTTTAATCAGGCGGCGAAGCACATCTAAATACCATTTTTGATGTTCTTCTGTAGATTAGCTTTTCTTTCTATTTGCATTCTCTCTTTCAGTAAGTTAGCACGAGTAAAAACTAGGATAATCGTATGGCGGCTTGTCAGTGGTGTGTGTGTGTGTGTGTGTGTGTGTGTGTGTGTGTGTGTGTGTGTGTGTGTGTGTGTGGTCTTTAGCACCACAACGCAACTTCTTCATTTCATATCTGTTTCTTTTAAGCATTCTTCTCTTGACATCGAAACGTCCCTCTGGTATTGTCAGTGGGGTGAGATTATATAGGTATTTCCCCTGACCCGGGCAAAGCAGAGTATTTTCCTTTACTAAAACTGTTCCTCACTTAGGCAATTTTCCAACACATCTCGCCACCCCAAATACAGTTCTTCATATTTTTCGCATGTCTTGTCATTATTTTTTTTTTTTCCTAGCGCATCATGCATTTCCAAAACAGATATTCTTTTTTTTAGCTTTTCTTCCTAACATTTTTTTTTTACGTTTTTTCACAGCATGTGTTATATGCCAAAACATTTCTCCATAAGCTTTTCTTTAGCATTTTTTTTTCTCAGTTGGTGCACGTTACCTTTCCAAAAATACTTCAGCACACTTAAACCTTTTCTTATCATTCCTTTACCGTGACTCACCTGCCAATAACACACACACACACACACACACACACACACACACACACACACACACACACACACACACACACACACACACACACACACACACACACACACACACACACACACACACAGTCCAAATCTATCTCTCCTCTCAAGGCCAAACCCCTTCCTCTCTCGCCCTTCTTTATTCCGTATTCCACCTTTATGGCTGCCAGTAAACCGAGAGTGCTTTAGATGCAAGTATCCTAGCCTAATAAACCCACGCTAATGTACTGTAATGGTCAATCGTTCTCGTACCCTGCCGCGAAGCTTTGGCGAAACTTAACGGGGTCTTTTTAAAGTAAGCGGTAAGGAGAAAGAGACGAAGGGGAGATGGAGTAAGGTAAAGAAGAATAGGAAGACGAAGGATAGGAGGAGGAGGAATATGAAGAACAAGAACAAGAACAAGAACTAGAACAAAGAAGAAGAAAAAAGAATAGAAAGACAGCTTAGATAAATGTCTTTGGAGTACACAAGGGTCATCATGGCAGACTTTAAAATATCACAGAGCTCTTGTCTTTCCTCATACTACGACAGGCAACCGTCAGATGTACAGTGCAGGTTCCTGTTTCAGTTTTAGAGAGAAAAAAACCACGGTATGTAAGTCCTCACCCAAAGGTCTCACGGCTGGTCCAGGAATCGAACACGGGACTGCTTTATTGTGGGTCGAGTTTGCTTCCAGTTACACCCCCGCCACTCCCAAAGCAGTAACATTTTAGCGAGTTGGAAGGCGCTGTATTTTCCTTTCGCTAGTTTGGAGTTCCTGATGTGTAAAGGGATTATTGATCGAGCTATAAACGACTGTAACCCTCAATCCACGTACCAATAAGGGCCTTTTATGACAGTGGTTTTGATGTGTTCCGATTTTTCTTTTTATTTCCCATTTGTGTAGAAGGCGCAGATTTGTCCTCCTCTTTTATTCTTCTCCACTTACATTGCTTTTGCACTACTCTTCTTTTTCTTCTCCTATTCGTCGTAAGTCATGTTTCTTTCCGCCATTTTTTTCAACGTCTGCTTCTGCTTTCCTTTGTTTTACTCTCCTGCTGCTTCGGAAATTTTTATGCCGCTAATTGTTCTTATCATATTCTATTTGTCTCCGTCTGGTTCTACGTCTTGTAATCTGTTTTACTTCACTTTCTGTATTTCCTTTCATATTTACGCTTCTGTTATTCTGATGTACAGTATATGTTATTGTTCTATTATCTTCTTTCTCCATTCTCTCTGCTTATGTATCGTAGTGTATTTTACTTTAGTTTCTGTCCCACTTCTGTATATTTCTACATCTGAATCTGCACCTCCCATTCTGCCATCTTTTCTATTTCTCATTTTAAACTTTACGCGTCTTTTCCAGCTGCTCAGACCGTCTCCTTCCTCCCACCTCCTTCATAACCTTGCCCAGCACGTCTCCACAATGCCGTCTTTTATTTTGCACCGTCCCTCTTCCCTCCTCGATCACTCATACCCACAGACACCCACGCCATTCTTCACATACCTTCTCCATCACGTCATACAAACGCTCACACCATTCCCACATCACACTACATTCTTTTGTTATGCTCCAGCTGACCATATCACTCCGGCTCTTATACACAGACCTGGTTTCATTTACACTTCTCGTTACAACTCCTCTCTTGTCATACCATATCGCTCGTCACATCCTGCTGTTTATCACACACACACACACACACACACACACACACACACACACACACACACACACACACACACACACACACACACACACACACACACACACACACACACACACACACACACACACACACACACACACACACACACACACCGGCCCTCACAAAAACCGCACGTGGGAAATATGCTTCACAAATCTGGAATTTCGGAAGGGACAAAAGCGACATGGAAGAGACCGGTGGATTTTTGGGAAGGTGGAAGGAAACGCGGCTTTGAAGGAGCTTGGTGGAGGAGGGAAAGAGGGAGGAAAGAGGAGTGGCTTTGGTGGAGGAGGAGGAAGAGGGAATAAGGAAGCTCTTGAAGGTGGAAGGAGAGGACGGATGGAAGAGCCTGGTGGAGGAGGAAGAGGAGGGAAGTAGGAATAGCTTTGGTGGAGAAGGAGAGAGAGGGAGGAAGGAGGAGTTTGTGGAGGAAGTGAGAGAATTTGTGGCATTGGCAGGAGGAAGTGGATTTGGTGGTGCTTGATGGTGGAGGGAAAAATGATGCTGGTGGAGAGAAATTTTGGAAGGTGGTAGAGAGAAGTTTTGGAGGTGGAGGAGCGAGAGAAGGCGGGTTTGGCGGTGAGGAGAAAAGCTGGAGGAAAGGAGCGACGGTGGTGGAGAGAAGTGATAGTTGTAGAGGAGAGGTGAAGGAGGGGGTTGGTGGAGGGGAGTGGCTTTGGTGGAGAGAAAAGGTGGTGTTGGTGGTGGAGAAAAAAGAATGAGTTTTCAGAGGTGGAATGACATTGCTTTGGAAGAACTAAGAGAGAGAGAGAGAGAGAGATGCGCACATGAGGTTTGCACTTGCGCGTGTGTAGGCAAGTGTGTGTGTGGTATGTTTCGTCCGTCAGTGTGTATGTGTGTGTGTGTGTGTGTGTGTGTGTGTGTGTGTGTGTGTGTGTGTGTGTGTGTAGGAATGGCTTGGCTTTGGCTTAGCAAACGGTCCATCGCTCAGGAAGGGTAATCGTATCAGAGACCCAGAGAAACACAAGCTTCTCTCTCACTCTCTCTCTCTCTCTCTCTCTCTCTCTCTCTCTCTCTCTCTCTCTCTCTCTCTCTCTCTCTCTCTCTCTCTCTCTCTCTCTCTCTCTCTCTCACACACACACACACACACACACACACACACACACACACACACACACACACACACACACACACACACACACACACACACACACACACTCTCTCTCTCTCTCTCTCTCTTTCTCACACACACACACACACACACACACACACACACACACACACACACACACACACACACACACACACACACACACCGGGGGAGCGGGGTCAGTGAACGACAGGGAAGAGAGAGAAAAGGCCAACAAAAAAAAAACAGAAAAGAGAGAAAAAATAGACGACGAAAAAATAGAAGCAGAAGAAAAAAAAAATAATCTACATTGCAAGAGTAGAGAAGGAATTAAAAAAAAGAAAATGAAGGTTCGAAAAATTAGACGTAAGAAAGTACTGTTAATTAGAAGCTATAGTTAAAACACTATGCTAATATCAAGCCTTCTTTAATAGCTCCCAGGATAAGAATTTAAATAGAATGACATCACTTATGCAGAAAATATCAAATGGCAACAAAGAAAAGAAAAATATGAAAAAAGACCCATTTCCTACGTCTGTGATGAGTTTACATTAAGTTATTCCAGAGAATATGATGTTACAGAAAAGAAGGAAAAGATGAGACAAAAATCTGTTTCGCAAGTACAGTAATGTATTTTCATAAAGAGATTCGTTGAGAGGGCTTAATGAATACTTGAGGGAATATTATATCAAGAAAACTGAGAAAAGCTTGAGGAGAAGAGGTAATGTAAGCTTGATCATTACGTGAAAACCTGCTCAATTCCCTTGTATATCAAAGCATTTACCCACGAAGGAGGAAGATGGGGGAAGGGGAATGATGTCTTAAAGGAATATTTTTAGCTGAGAAGACTGAGAAATTAGTTTGAGGAGAGAAGGTGACGTAAGCTGAAAAATGTAATTAAAAAGTGATCATTTTCCAAGTTTGTCGGTTCATTATTAATGAAACGAGATTGATGAAGGTTAATGACAGCTTAGAGGAATATTACACCTGAAAGAAAGGGAAAAACTAAGAGATAGAGAGAGAGAGAGAGAGAGAGAGAGAGAGAGAGGTGAAAAACAATGCTCAGTTCCTAAGTATCGTATAGCAAGACATAATCCACAAAGTAAGAGATGAATGAAAGAGGTTAGTGAGCGCAAAAGAAGGATTTGGGGGCAAAATTTAGAACTCTTATCCTGAGATCAAAGAGCCTCTAAGAAAATGGTATTAACAAAAACTACCCAGTGCCTTAGTACGCCAAGGTATTATCCACGAAGCAAAGGGTCGTTGAGAGAGGTTTATGAGGTCTTGAGGAAATATTAAGGAGAAGAATGAGAAAATCTGACGTGAGGAATTCGTGGAAAAGAAGAATGAGGAAAGCCTGAACAGAGAATGAGAAAAGCCTGAAGAGAGTGAGTAAAGCATGAAAAGAGAAGAGAATGAGTAAAGCCTGAAGATCTGTCTGCCTATATACCTAGGCTGCTTCCCCAAAGAAAAGGGGGTAGCCGAGACAGGACGACACACTCCCAGTTTACTCATCCACACACACACATTTACTTGTATCTTAGCCTCAAGGGGAGAAGGGACAGATCCTCACCGCACCACACTGCACGAGGGTGAAAAGCCAGAATAAAGGACAAGAAAGGCCTGAGGAGAGAAGTTCATGGAAAAGGGGAGTGAGAAATGTCTGAAGAGGAAGTTCAAGGAAGCTGTCATATACTGCTCAGTTCCCCAGTACAGCAGGTCACTATGCATCGTTTTTTTTTTTTTTTATGGGTAAATGAGAGATGAGGAGATTTTTACAGCAGGGAATTAGAACGTTTTTGCGTAGATGATCAAATAAGTTAGAGGAAAAGCAAAAAACAAATAGATAAATAATGAAATTCCCCAATCCCCTATATTATTATGCATGAAGGAGGATATTACTGATATACGTTAATGAGGACTTGAGGAACTGTTAAAGAAAAGTGGAATGATAGAAGCATGAGGACAAGAAATTAAGTAAGCTAGAAGAATGTGTGGGGAAAAACAGCTAAATTCCAATGTACAGAGGGTAATTATCCACGAAAGGAGAGATTGGTTAAAGGTGTAAATTAAAGCTAAGGATATTTTTTAAGACACAGATGAAGAAGAGCAAATAGATGAAGAAAAGTTAATGTGGGGATGGATATGGAAGCTTGAAGGAGAAATTAAAATACACAAATGTAGTTCCATGGTACGAAGCGGTAGATCACTCGAAAACGTTATGTAGAGCCTAAGACGTTATTTAGAGACGTTATTAGATCCCCCTGAACTTGGTCCCTTTATTTATTTATTTGTAGAGTATTCTTAGTTCCAGACGATTTGCTTGTATGTAGGTAAGGTCTTTGGTCTTGAAGCGATAAATTAAGTCTTTATTCAACACCCCCAGTTCGGAAAGACAGTCCTGTGTTAAATAAAATTGTCAGGAGGCAGAAAGAGAAATACAAATCTACGCAATGGTTGTAAATGGTAAAGCAAAAACAAAGAAAATACTGAAGTGGGAAGGTCATGCAGAGTGGAAGGAAACAATTGAGAAAAGGAATTAAAACACACACACACACACACACACACACACACACACACACACACACACACACACACGCAGATCCTAATTAAGCCAGCTACTGAGAACAAGGTCATTGCAAGTGAGGCGAAGATTTTTAAAAGGTGAAGGAAAGTTTAAGCAGAGAAAATCATGCGAAGGAATGGACACACACACACACACACACACACACACACACACACACACACACACACACACACACACACACACACACACACACACACACTTCCTAATCCTACCGTTAAGAACAGAGTCACAGGAAAAGGTCAAGCGAAGATTTTAAATAGAAAAAAGAACAGTTTTTTTTTTTAAGCCGAGGAAGGCAATTCGAAGGAGGAAGAAAAGTCTAGTAGAAAATTCCCAAGTAAAATAGGTCATTATCTGTAAGGACGATGGCATGGTACGAGGTTAAAAGGGCTTCAAATGAGGAGGAGCAGGAGCAGGAACGGGAACAGGAGGAGGAGGTGGAGGAAGTGGAGAAAAAGAAGAAGAAGAAGAAGACGGAGAAAGAGGAGAAGGAGGAATGAAATTTAAAGGAAGATTATGTCCACTGCAGGTTGAAAGAGAAATCAGGACTAAGTATAAAGCAAATTCCTCATGCAAAGACTTCAGGTATATTCATGGCAGATTATAATAAACAAAGCAGGGGAAGCTTAATCGCCTCCCTGTTATCATTTTTTTTTTTTTTTTTTTTTTTAGCGACAACTACACGATTTGGCTCACCTTAGAAGACACCTCATTTAGTGAAGGGTATATGAAGGCCTATATCTATTCTTCCCAGCCATAAAAATCTCCCGTAAGCTTTAGAAAATTGTCAAAAGATGGCCAGAATAATCTGAAGAATAGCTCACTGGCTTGAATGAATTAAAGCCAGTATTATAAGAAAAAAAAAAAAAGCCAAGAATGTTAAAAAAGAAAGCCACGATTACAAGAAAAAATGATCATAAGAAAAAAGAAGTTTATATATAAAAAAAAGATTATAAGGAAAAAAGCCGAGAATATATAACAAAATAAACATTATTATAAGAAAAAAAGCCAAGAATATGAGGAAAAAACAAGATTATAAAAAAAACGCCAAGATTATAAGAAAAAATAAGCCAAGATTATAAGAGAGAGAAGAAAAAATTAAGTTTAGCCAGAGTAAGTCACAGGTCTTGGGAGGAAAAAAACACAGAAAATAATGCAAAATAATTCCTAGACAAAGCCTTTTCATTAAAATCGTGGCGGGGAGTGAAAAGAGGAGCTTAGGGGAATTGTGAAGAAGAGACTGGAGGCAGAAGAAAAAGGAAGTTGCACTTAGGATATTAGAGTAATTGTTGGAGGAAATTCGTGAATAATGTGGGAGAGTACTTACGCATACTTACAGTGATAAACACATTGATGGACGTAAATAGATAGATAGATGGATCTGTGGATGGATGGATAGATAGGTGGATATGTGGATGGATATATTGATAGGCAGGTAGGTGGATAAGTAGATAGGAAGATAGATAGCTACATAGATTGACATACATACATACAGACAGACAGACAGACAGACAGACAGATATACATTATTCTTATGGCAGGTCATTGAAAGAGAAAGCTTTGGGGACTTTTAAAAGACAGGGTCAGAAGGAAAAAAAAAAGCATAATTTTAAAATACAGAAAGTCACGTTAGTATGAAGGACGAACGATATATAAATCCATCGTATCTGAAGCAAAGATTTCAATAATATGTCTCAAGTCGCCTTAGATTGGACGATTAAGAGAATTTTAAAACAAAGAATGGAAGAAAATAATAATAAAGGCTGATGGGTTCGCCAAAGGTCTAGTAATTGGAAGGAAATATGGAGGAGACAGCAAGAATGGAATAAAAACGTATCAACATAATAATAATAATAATAATAATAATAATAACTGCTACTATGAATACTACTTCTGCTACTACTACTGCTACTACTAGTACTACTACTGACAATAATAATAATAATCGTAATAATAATGATAATAAAAATATCATTAATTATAAAGTGGAAATAATTACATCAAGGCACCTTTTTTTTTCACGGGATGAGGCTGCCAAAGCGTCATCGCCTTAAAGAATTAAAACCAAAAGAAGAAAAGAGGAAAAAAGTAAAGTTTAAAGAACACTAGAACGAGATTTTACCCCCAAGAAAGTCGAAAATAAAAAGTAAGGAACAAAAATAGACAAGGCCAATTCCCAAGCAAAGAGTTTCGTTGTAAGGAGCTCTCAGGAAGTCGCGAAGGAGCTTGCGTTCCTGTGCGCTCCTTTCTTCGCATCTTCTGTACCCAAACTTTACATGTGAAGAAGGGAAAGTGTGTGTGTGTGTGTGTGTGTGTGTGTGTGTGTGTGTGTGTGTGTGTGTGTGTTTGAGAGAGAGAGAGAGAGAGAGAGAGAGAGAGAGAATGTCTATATCATATGCCCTTTCCTATCATGTGCTGAAACATAAAATCTACAGAGGCACATAAAAATCAGTGGGAGAGAGAGAGAGAGAGAGAGAGAGAGAGAGAGAGTGAGAGAGAGAGAGCTGTGTCGAGAAAAGAATACACTGGGAGGGGCTTCGAGGCGGAGAAAGGCGCGAGGATAAAGATGAAGGAAACATGAGGGGAGGGGAGACGAGGAAGGAAGGAAGGAAGGAGGAAGGAAGGAAGAAATTAATGTATGATGGAAGGAAAGATGACAAAGATGAATGAGGGAAGTAAAACGAGGAAGTGAATGAATGAAGGAAGGAAGGACGAAAGAAGAATGAATGAGGGAAGTAAGAAGAAGTGAATGAAGGATAAAAGAAGGATGATAGAAGTTGAAGGAGAGAAAAGTAGAATGAAGAAAAAATAAACGAGAGACAGAATGAAAGGAATGACATTAGGGAATAAAGGATGAACCGAGTAACAGAGGAAAGAGAAGGAAAGGAAAAATATTAATGAAGCAGAAAGAAGAAAAGAATTACTAAGAAGAAAATAAGTGCAAAAGAAAATAACAAAAGAAGAAGAAAATGAGGAAAAGATTAATATAGCGGAAAAAAATGGGCGGGTTGAGACAGAAAAAGAGAGAGAGAGAGAAGTAAAGGAGGAAGAAGGTTAGTGTGAGAAAAAGATTGCTGGACAAGGATTTAAGATAGGGAAGCGAAGGGGAAGATACGGGAAGACGTAATAAATATTGAGGAAGCAGATGGGCGGGAGACAGGAATTCGTGTAAGGAGAAGGAGGAAGATGAAGGAGAGAAAAGAAGAAGGATGGTGGTAAGGAGATGACAGGGGGATTGAGAAAGATGTGATGAATATAGAAGGATAAGATAAATGCGAATGAAAAGGAGACTAGTGAAGAAGAAAGATGAAGAGGGAAGGAATGATGTGATGGGAGCAAAGGAGAAAATTAATGCCTTTAGCACGAGGAAGAAAAGGGGCAAGGAAGAAAATGAAGAAAGGGAAGAAGGATGGGGTGAGAGAGGGAATGAGTCAGAGAGGCAGAGGAGTGAAAGAGGAAAGTCTCATGCTTTGAAGTAAGGAATGGGAGGACTGAAGGAGAGAAGTATCCTAATAAGGGTGAAAGAAGTGAAGGAGAGATGGAAAGGAAGAGAGAGGAATGATATAGCAAGGAGAGGAGGGCTAAGGGAGAGGAGTAAGGGAAGGAAATAGGAAGAGGAAGGCGGGAAGGAAGAAATGAGGAGGAAAGTTGGAAGGAGGGAACTAGGAGTGAGAGATGTAGAAGTGAGGAAGGTAAAAAAAAAAAAAGGGAGAAGGGGAAGTATGGAGATGAATAATGAAGATGCAAGGAGGAGATGGACGCGAATAGAGAGAGAGGGAGAGAGAGAGAGAGAGTACAAAAAAAAAAAGACGAGAGAAGGAAGAGGTAATGGGAACGACGAAAATTGAGGAACGACAGGGAGGAATGGATGGGAGGAAGATAGTGAAAGTAGTCCGATAGACAGGGAAGACAGGCCGATAGATGGGGAGGATAGGACGATAGACAGGGATGATAGGCAGATAGATAGGGGTGATAGGTCGATAGATAGGGATGATAGAGGTATTGGAAGGGAGGGAGGCGGTGACTAATAGGAGGGCCCCAGGAAACAAGGCGACCCTACTCACTGGTGAATATGTAACGAGACAAGGGGTGGTTGTGTTATTACTTCCCTTGCCTCCCTATCTCCCTGCCTGTCTCCCTCACTCTCCCTGCCTCCCTCCCTCACCCTCCGTGCCTCCTCTTTCACCCTCCCTACATCTTTTCTTCCTCCACACTCACCCTACCTCTTTTCTTCCTCCTCACTCTCCCTATCTCCTCCCTCTTCTTCCCTTCCATCCCCTTCACTACAATCTTATTCTTACTCCCACAGAACTGTCTTGTAATAAGGATGGCCATGTTAGGTATTTCTTTTCCCGTGTGCCTCTCCCTCCCAACCTTTGCCGTCCTATTCTGTGTCTTTCCTCCATTTTTTTTTTATAGCCCCAAATTAACTCCCAGGTAAAAATTAATCACCTGACCGCAGCAGTAGCATACCTGTAATGACGTGTTTTCTATTTTATCTTCAGTATTTATAGTTTTACTCAGCTTTGGAGAGACATTGGCCCGTATTTTCGTCTGTTAAGGAAACTCCCTGACACCTTTTCCTAAGCGATTTATTTCGGTCATTACACGTTACACTGTACTGTCCTCCCCTGTGTTCCACTAATCATTTCAAAGTCCCCATACTCTGCATAAATAACGTACAAAAGGGTATTAAACTCCCATATCTAAAATAATAAATCGCTTAGGATGGGGTGTTACGGGGCTTCCATAATCGACAAGAATAGGAGTCTTTGAACGATGGAAATCAGATACTCCCAGAAATTAAATAGAGCTGTGTGGAGATAGCAGAAAACACACACACACACACACACACACACACACACACACACACACACACACACACACACACACACACACACACACAGCAAAGGCTTAAAGACATCATCATGTTGAAGAGATAAATGCTTCACTGGCTGTTGTCGCACAGAATCGCTTTTATGTATTTCTTTTCGATTTTTATTTCCAAAGCGCATTAACTTTTCGGTGAATGGAATACACAGATATTAAAATTCCGGGATATATATATTTATTTCACAGGTTCAGGTATTACATTTTTCACATTCGGATTAAGTTCTGGATAGCTTTTGTTATTGTTATCATTTATTTACTTATTATTATTATTATTATTATTATTATTATTATTGTAATGATGATGATGATTGATGATGATGATGATTGTTATTATTAGTTGTTATTATTATTATTATTATTATTATTATTATTATGATGATGATGATGATGATTGTTATTATTAATGTTAGTATTAGTAGTAGTAGTAGTAGTATTGTTATTATATGGATACCGGCAACAATTGCACTGTTCTACGTTAAGTCCTTAATCTCTCCGAAGGGTCTGGCTCAGTCTTGAAGAGAATTAGGCTGTCATTCTGGAGTAAGGGTTTTATTGTTAAAGAATAAGAGTTAAACCTGTCGAATAAAACCCTTGACTGATGTGGTGAAAATCTCATAATTCATCTTCACATTAGTAAGTCAGGAGTGTGTGTGTGTGTGTGTGTGTGTGTGTGTGTGTGTGTGTGTTTAAGTTCAGAAAGGAGCCCTCTTAACAAAATATGTATGTTTTGAAGTCTCTGTTAATTTCTTGTTTGTTACAATAAAAGGCGTCTCTCTCTCTCTCTCTCTCTCTCTCTCTCTCTGTTTTCTTTTACTACCTCTGTGCAATTTTATCCATCTTAGCAGAGAAAGTTGTGAAGGCATTAAACCTCCCATGAATAATGACCCTTGATGAATGTATGAATAATCTATGGGACGTCTAAATTAAGTCTCATTCATTCGAGTAAATCTGAATAACGTAGGATGATGTCACGTTGTACAAAACATACAAACATACAAACAAACATAAACAACACATACATGCACACATACATCATCTAATCAGAAATAAATAGTAAAAAGAAGACTGAATAATTAAGTAGAATATAAGTTTCGTAAATCAGATCACCTCCATGTCATTAAGTCTTGACATTGTTATGCCGCATTTTGAATATCAAAAAATCAAAAACAAATTAAGAAAAAAGAAAGACATTAAGAAAAAACGGCAACACTGAAAAATTAAATAATGTATGTCTCCTAAATCAGTAAACGCCCACATAAATAAGTCAGGATATCATAAACTATAAATGAATTAATAGGAAAAACGTCACTGAAAATTGACCAATGAGTGTCACCGAAATCAGTCACATCCTTTTGAATGTGTCAGGATAAGGTCATGAAAAATAAATGAATAAAAACGAGACGATGCTGAAAATTGAATGATGTTTGAGAAAATCACATCCACGTCAGCAAGTCAAGATAATGTCATGGTGCTTTTTTAATATTCTCCCTCCCACGCCCCCCACCATTCCCCCCCACGCCCCCCATCCCCCCATCGTGTTCCCTGGCATGTCAAGCCTCCTGCCTCTGAGGGATTACATTATAAGCTTTTGTTTTCGCATACGTCAGTAGAGAAAATCCCCAGTCCAAAGAAGATTAACCCTTGTACTCCCTCTTGGTGTCTGAATAGCCTTTGTTTGATCTGATGCTTCTGTCTGCGGCTGTAATTTAATCGTCTTTTGCATCATTATCTCTCTTAATTACTGTAATTTTTCGTGTTTTGCATCATTGTCTCCCTTTATGACTAATTTATTCTTGTGTTGCATCATTGTCTATCTTTATGATTGTAATTTATTCTTGTGTTGCATCATTATCTCTCATACATCACCAGCTTTTGTTTGGGCATTCGTTTAGCGCAGAAATACTCACCTGTGTCTAATTAGATTTTTTTTCTAAAGTGTTAGTTACCTCGATTTTATCCGTTTCCTCTTTATGTTTTGCTGTTCTCTTTAAAATATATCTGTCAATCATATGCTATCGACTGTGTATCTGTCATTTAGAGGTACCTGTCCCCACCATGGAGTTGTGGTGGCTTGATCGGTAGCGTACTAGTCTCGCGATGTGCTTACCCGAGTCTGGTTCAAATCCAAGGGGATGTGGACATTTAAAGGGGCCGATGTTTGTGTACCCTTTCATTTACTTACATATGTACGCACCCTGTCAGATCTACGTATGAAACACACACACACACACACACACACACACACACACACACACACACACACACACACACACACACACACACACACACACACACACACACACACATCCCGGGAGTGCTAATACTGTCACCATTAACCCTTTCATGCCGGCACAGCTTTAGTATTCTCTTTCTCCAGACGATTTTATTCAGCTGAGAGTGAGTCGTAGGAACCTGAGTAAAGAAAAAAAAAGAAGAAAAAAAGAGGCCATACGCTAAGAAAAACTAATCTTATTTTTTCCTCCTGTCTGCTTGTCTGATTAAAAAAAGTAATGGGAATATAATGATGAAACTTTACGGGGACGTTTTTAATGACGTGATGATTATATGATTAAAATTTGTTGAAAGTTTACCCTGTTTATTATTATTATTTTTTTTTTACCCTGTCGTCTCATTACAGCGCACCTTTTCTGGCGTAATTTTCCCCGTCATTAACTCGATCTTCTTTTAATCCTTTTACTAACTCTGATCTTCTCCCTCATCTCCTCTCATCTTTACGGTCCTCTTACTACTGTCATAATCCCTCTTTTCTCTTATTCTCATTACTGTCTTTTCTCCTGTCTTCCTTCTTCTCATAATCCCTCCTTTCTCATATTCCCATTGTTGTCTTTTCTCCCGTCTTCCTTCTCTTTTCATTGGCTCTCTTATTCTTGTCAGTAACATATTTTTATTTCCTGTGCTTAGTATTAACTCTTATTTTCTCGCTCATTTTTTTGCGTTTTTTTTTTTTTTTTTGGGGGGGGGTCCTCTTATTCCTGTCAGCAACTCGTATTTCTTTCCCTTGGCTAATTTTTAACTCTTATTTTCTCCCTTATTTTTCTGCCTCCATATTTTTGTTCGTCCTCTAATTCCCGTCACAGTCAGCTACCCCTCTTGTCTTTGAAATAATTATAAACCCATTAAGTATGATAATTTGTTCTCTAATTTTCTAAAAGGCATTAATTATCCTATGTAATGAGCTTTATTTCATACTTTTACTTTTTTCCCGTCTGTTTTTTTTTTTTCCTGACTCACTTTTTACAATTCTCTCTCTCTCTCTCTCTCTCTCTCTCTCTCTCTCTCTCTCTCTCTCTCTCTCTCTCTCTCTCTCGTAGATCCAGGCCCTATATACGGCCCTACTCATCAATTCCTCCCCCCCACCCCCCGCGCTTTTCTATAACCTTACCTCACAGCTTGTCTCCTTTCTCAGCCTAGCCCAAGACGAGAGAGAGAGAGAGAGAGAGAGAGAGAAAGAGTAGGGAAAGGTTGGGTAGATTTGATTAGGTTAGATTGTTAGGTATTTGAGTGCACCCTTAATCTCTCTCTCTCTCTCTCTCTCTCTCTCTCTCTCTCTCTCTCTCTCTCTCACACACACACACACACACACACACACACACACACACACACACACACACACACACACACACAGAGTAGCAGCAGTAGTCCCCGATCAACATGTCTGCTCCTAAGCCGGGCCAATTTCGCGGAATGAGCATAGGGGAAATTATTGGTCCTTTCTATACGACGGGTCTCTGGCTAAAGGTGTATTGATGTGACGTCATTATGCGCGGAGGGTTAATGGAAATAGATCGTAATTCCTATAAAATTACGGGTCTTTTGTGTATCTAATTATTTTTTTAATTACGTGACGGCCACTCATCTTTTAGGCCTGCAGTGGCGAGGTGGGTTCGAGCTCCACGCAGATGAGGGTGTTTTACGGTACGATTTTATTCAGCTGGTGTCTTTATATCTCTCAGTAGCCAGATGTCTTAATCCTGGAGAGGGGAGCCACAAACAAATTGCCTCCATGTCGCCCTATCTGCCGTCAGTCCGCCTGTCCTCTATCTCACACCTCTCTTAATCATATGCTTCTCTGTCCCATTCCCCCACCTCGTCCTCCCAGACTCCTTCCTCACTCACATACCTCTACCCCATCCCTCCGCCTCATTCTCGGTCTCCCCATCCCCTTCTCCCCCTCCACCACACTTATACGCTACCCTCCCAGCAGAGTATAATTGCTTGGTAAATGGAAGAATAAAAAATAGCCAAAAATATTCATACTCCCTTCAATGTCTGTCTCTCCTAAGCTCACTAAGATCTTTTGAGGGCGGCAAGAATAAAAAGTAAAACGCTCGCCAAATTGAGGGAGTTCCCGCTCTGATGATAACGATGGAAGACCTAGCAAGGACTCGACTTGTTAGCTGGGACGTCAGGTGTAATATGAAGAGGAGTGGCAGGTAGAGGAGTGGTAGGTACAGGATTGGCAGGTAGAGGAGTGGTAGGTAGAGGAGCGACAAGTTGAGGAGTGGCGGGTAGAGGAGTGACAGGTGGAGGAGTGGCAGGTGGAGTGATAGATGGACGAGTGGCAGGTAGAGGAGTGACAGGTGGAGGAGTGACAGGTGGAGGAGTGGCAGGTGGAGGAGTGGCAGGTTGAGGAGTGGTAGGTGGAGGAGTGACAGGTGGAGTGGCAGGTAGAGGAGTGACAGGTAGAGGACTGGCAGGTTGAGGAGTGGTAGGTGGAGGAGTGGCAGGTACAGGAATGGCAGGGAGAGGAGTGGCAGGTAGAGCAGTGGTTTTCGGCGCATATTGGGTGACTGGTTTGATTTATGTGTTTATTTTCTTTATCTGTTCGTCCTTCATTATTCCACCAGAAGCGTAGGGCGTCGTGGTTAGGCAGATCATTCCAGACATTTAAGGTGTGATTGAATAGTCGCTCTTCCCTGAGTGGCTTTGTGTGAACCATAATCTC
Organism: Coenobita brevimanus; assembly: GCF_032717465.1. Lineage (NCBI taxonomy): Eukaryota > Metazoa > Arthropoda > Malacostraca > Decapoda > Coenobitidae > Coenobita > Coenobita brevimanus. The sequence goes on along the minus strand of NC_137017.1, from coordinate 6,380,496 downwards.
CAACCAACCCTGAGACCCTTGTGGACCAAATGCAGACTCACTTGACTTCCATCCAACTTATTAATTGGTTTTGTGTCTAATCAGTTAGTGTAGCGTTACCTAAAACTAGCACTACATGGAGTGAGTGGATGGTGGTCGCCCCCAAGAGTTTATCCAGTGTGGTACAGGCAGCACTACAGCGGGTGGG
>NC_137017.1:6362809-6375309 GCF_032717465.1 Coenobita brevimanus | reverse complement strand
TGGTTTCGGACAGACATACATACAGATGGACAGACAGACAGTAAGCACTACAGATATATTTACCCCTTCAGTACGATGGCGTATTTTATGCTGTACTACCTCCAGACGATTTTATTCATCTTAGGAGACTTTTGGATGTGGGAGAGGGGGGCTTGGAGGGAGCATTCACTAACCCCTTCAGTACGCGGGACTTCCTGAGCTGAATAAAATCGTCTAGAGGTTGAAAGAGTAACCTAATACGTCATGGCGGTGAAGGGGTTAATTACTGTCACTAATCACCATCCATTAATAATCAAGACATTATTAACCTCAGTATCAGTAACCCTTAGGAGGTACGAGGCTGTTTGCTAAAGAGTACTTACCCCGTCATATTCTCCCTAGTCCAGAGGCAGAGCACATGACCCCGTGGTAAAGAGGCACAGACGGAACACAGAACGTGGGGTATAGAATGTGTGGGGAATCCTGTGTACGTTCACCTGTTTATTAGTTTGTAGTCCTTCTGTGGCGCACTAGAGGGTTAGGTTAGGTTCATGAGTGCTTGGTTTCTGTGGTAAGGTCTGTGTTGCGCTGGAAGGATGAGGCTGTGTTCGTGAGTATCTTTTATCTTTTGATTTCTGTGGTAGTAAAGGTCTGTCTCGCTGTGGGGTAAGTTTCTGATCTCTGTGGACCTCTTCTTTGGCACTCAAGGTTATTCTCTGTCACACTAGATAAGTCCTTGAGTACCTGACCTGTTCCCCCTCAGCAACGTGGTAAAAATCTTTCTGTGTCTCACTGTAAGAACCGACTCTGCTCTTAAGTGTCTGATCTCCTGAGCCTTCCAGTTCTAGCTCTGTAGGCTTTCTCTGTCGCACCACAGAACCGGGTCAGGCTGTGTCCAGGAGTGTTTGACCTCTTGAGTGGCGTGGTAAAGTCACTCTGTCACACTAGAAGCTCAGGTTAGGATCTCTGTAAATGTTAGATAATTGCACCACTATTAGCAAGCTCAGTAATTCCGCCTAACAACACTCACCCAAGCTGTTTATATCTGGATTCCAATTACCATCATCATCACTAACTCCTTGTTTTAATCACTTTACATGACATTAATTTGCAGACTGGGAAATATCCTCGAAAAAGTGGAATCAGAAATAATCGGGACACAGAACCAGGCTGATCTGACCTCGTACACGGGGTTCAAAGGTCTTATTTTTGACGGGTTTGTTGCCAGTATAGGTGTGGGTGGTATATGGGAGAGCGATGTGATCCTTCCCCTTCTGCGTTCGGAGCGGCACTGAATCGGAGTCGACCGCCTTCCTCTCTCGACCCACCACCACCACCACCAGCTCCGTTTTCTGTTCCTCGCATTCATGAAGACCCCCCCCCTTTTTTTTTTTTTTGCCGCCCCTGCCCCCCCCTCTCTTTTGTCCCCCCCCCCCAGCCTCCACCCACATTATCGAGATTCACCCACGTTGATATTGCATGTTGTATTCTTTGACAGATTATGTTGATGATGATGATGATGATGATGATGATGATGATGATGATGTAGATGATGATGATGATGTAGATGATGATGATGATGATGATGATGATGATGAGGAGGAGAAGGAGGAGGTAGACCAATAGTTATGTGGAGGTAGAAAGTGGGAAAATGTTAGAGGAAGGAGGTAGCCCAAGAGTGATGTGGAGGGAGATGGCGGAAGAATACGAGGGGGTGGAGGTAGACCAAGAGTGAAAGATAGAAACTGGAGGAATATGATGGGGGAGAGGAAGACCAGAAATGAGGTGGGGGGACAAGGTGGGGGTGTATGAGGGGGAGGATAAATAAAGAAGTGGAGGGAGAAAGTGGGGGGGTCTGAGGGAGGGGGTGTGTTTGGTATGGAAGTGTAGTGGTTGGGAAAATAATATGTATACCCATAACGAAGTGGGGTATAGATGGTTAGGGAGAGTGCATAGTTGTTAGGTGGTTAGAAAATCAAGAAAAAGTTGGAACAAGACAGAGATACCGTAGGGGAGCATATGTGGGAGGGTGGTTTATTATGGTAGGAGGGGAAAAGGGGGATCGTCGATGAGTAGGAGCAGAAATTCCTATGGGCTCTGTACCATTACCTAGCCATTCACAGGTCAGAATGCTTTAACAGTGGATAGATGTATAGAGAAATTTTTATCCTTTTCCAGTAAGAGACGTAGAGAGACCTCAGTTTCAATCATACGTGTGTGTGTGTGTGTGTGTGTGTGTGTGTGTGTGTGTGTGTGTGTGTGTGTGTGATTTAAGAAGGCTCTAGTTTGAAAATCCTCTTCTGAGCTACATGAAATCGTCTTAAGACACCAAAAACAAAATTGTGGAAGACGTCTGGTTATAAGTGGATTAATGAACACTATTTTTTACCCCCTCCAGTTCCAAAATCCTCCTTTAAACTGAGAATAAATCTTCTGGAAATGGCAAAAAAAGAATTGAAAGAAAAATATGATAAAAAGAGTGTTCAAAGGCGCCTATGAAAACCAGGAAGAGTGGAAGACTTTACAAAGGAAGCATTGAAGTGAACGCGATTGGAGAAGGAGTAGAGGAAGTGCGAGAGCGACATGGAAGAGGAGAATATGGGGCAGGTTTGCTTGGAGGGGAAGGAGAGGGAGACCGAGGACGATATGGGAGGGAGAAATTCGAGGACTGTGTGAGGGAGGGTGGCCTGGAGAAGGGGGAGGGAGAGAGAGAGAGAGAGAGAGGAATAGATAAACATAGATTACAGATAGATAGATAGATAAATAGATTATAGATAGATAGATAAACAGATAGATAAATATACACAGCCATGCATTGTCCAAGTTGTTCAGGCATAGATGTGTTTTTGATAACCCTGCAAAGTAAGAAATATAGAAGTATAGCTCAATAAGAAGCCCCATTGCAGTAGAGTTCAATATTTTACGAACCCAGTAGAGTCCAAATTAATGTTTTTTTTTAATAATATTTTTTTGAAAACCAGGTAGGGTCCAAATTTTCCCAAACCTTCATGAGATCAGAGCCAGGCCGCAACGAAGTCATCAAAGCCTTATGATGTTTTTCGTACCCAACACTGTTTCGTAAATCTTTTAGCCACTACTTCAGCCCACATTACCCTCTACAGCACCCCCTCACCACAACCCCCTCTACTCACCTTATCCCTTCTCCCCTCCCTCCCCCTCCCCCCTCACGTCTTTCCCTCATTTCCCTCATCCTTTCTCGTCCCACACCCTTCCCGTCCCCTTCCCCCTCCCTTTCTCCTCTTTTCTCATTCTTCATTGCTTCTCCCTTCCTTTCCCCCTGTTTTTCCTTCTACTTCTTTCTTCCCTTCCCCCTCCGCCTCTGTCTCCTTTCTTCCCTTCCCCCTTCTCCCTCCTCCTTCTGTCTTCCATTCCCCCTTCTCCCTCCTCCTTCTGTCTGCCATTCCCCCTGCCCATTTCATTTTCTACCCCTATGCTGTACCCTTCCTCTTCCCCAACGTCATTCCCTTCTTCGTCCACACCTATTCTCACCTCATCCTCCTACCATCCTGTATTTTTACCCTTCCCTATTCCTCTCTTTTTCTCATTCCTTTTTCTATGCCATCCTCCTTATAGTCTGATTTTCCCATCTTCATTCCCTTCTTACTTCCCTCTTATTCTCCTCCCCCTAATTCTCCATTTCCCTTCCCTTCTCATTATCTGTCATCTCCTCGCTTCCCCATCCCCATCCCCCCTTCCACCACCTTTTATTCTGCTTTATCCTCCCTCCTTTGTCTCTTACCTTTCGTTCTCTATTCCTTCCCTTACCCTCCTCCCTTCCCAATCCCCATCCCCTCTTCTTTCCGTTCCCTCTTGTTCATGCCCTTCCCCCTCCTTTCACCTTGTCATTCTTATCCTCTCAATTCTCCCCCTTCCCTCCCCGTCCCCTCATCTTTCTGTTGCCCCTTGTTCTTCCCCTTCCCTCTCCATTCACCTCGCCCTTCCTTCCCGCTTCATTCTCCCTCTTCCCTTCCCATCCCCTCATCCTTCTGATCCCCGTTGTTCTCCTTCCCCATCCCCCTCCCTTCCTCCTTTCGTTCCCCTTTCATTCGCCCCCCATCCCCCATTCGTTCCCCACTCCTCCCCCCATTCTCTCGCCCCTCCTTCCCCCATTCGTTCCCCTCTCATCCACTCCCCCACCTGCCAATTGCTTGTCAGCCTCTGTAATTCTCACGCCGGCAAACGCTCTCTCTCTCTCTCTCTCTCTCTCTCTCTCTCTCTCTCTCTCTCTCTCTCTCTCTCTCTCTCTCTCTCTCTCCCCCCCCCCATCACGTCGACCGACTTTTGGACGCCCGCCGAGAGTCAGGAATTGAAAGTGGGTGGAGGGAGTACCTAAATGAAAAGCATTCCATGATAACCCTTTTTAAAATAGTGGCGTAGTGCTTTTTTTTTTTTTTTTTTTTTTCATGGTACCTCCAGACGATTTGATTTATTGTAATGGGGGAAAGGTGTGGTAGTGAAGGGGCTAAGGGAACTGTCTTTTTAAATTAATATATGAATTTTGACGTTGCCTCATTCTTAGGTGGGATGATGATGATGATGATGATGATGATGATGAAGAATCTTGGAATGAACGATGTTACTGTATATTTGTTTGTTTATGTACTTATGTATTTATTTTGATATAAATTTTTTCTTTTGTAAATGTGTATATGTTTGTGTGTATATATGTATGTTTGTGTGTATGTTTGTATGCATGTATGTATATTTACTCATTTATTTTATTTATTTTCCTTAACCCCTTGTCTACAGTTTTTTTTATGGTGGGGTGGGGGAGGGGGGGAGGAGGGGAGGGGAAGAGAAAGAGTACTAACGAGGAGGTGAAGTGTCTTAATTTTGCCTCAGCTTGAAGTAATTGGAGTTCGAGGAGAGAGAGAGAGAGAGAGAGAGAGAGAGAGAGAGAGAAAGACTGAATGGACTTTGATGTTACTCTGCAGTCTTCATCTATGAGTGTGTGTCTGTGTGTGTGTGTGTGTGTGTGTGAGAGAGAGAGAGAGAGAGAGAGAGAGAGAGAGAGAGAGAGAGAGAGAGAGAGGAGAGAGAGAGAATGGATTTTGTTACTGCCCATCTATCTTGACCTGTGTGTGTGTGTGAGAGAGAGAGAGAGAGAGAGGGGGGGGGAGGGATAACGAACGGGATGTAATTCATTATCATCATCCACATCCTCATTTTATTATTATTATTATTATTATTATTGCTATTCATTGAATTTACTTGCATTCCTGAATACAAGTTTATGTGATGATTTGATTCGGTTTTTGTGAAGGGCTTAGAATCGATTATGTAGGATGAACTGTGGGATTAGGCGTTTGGGCAGTAGACACAAACCCTTAAGTCTGAGGTCGTCTAGAAATTCAGGATTAAAGAAACATCGCACTGAAGAGGTGAGATTGATTCCCCATTAACCCCTTCAGTATCATGACCTCTTCTTATTTTTATTTTACTAGTAATTTATAATCAGTTCTGGTAAAACCTCTTGTGACGATGTTTTTCTTTGCTTACGCCTTTAATTGCTCGGAGAAAATAGCTTATGAATTAAAGACACAGGCAAGGGTGAAAGAGTGATATTTTGCAGTGTGATTTTTTTTTCTCATTGCTTTATTCCAGATGACTTAGCTATAAAGGGATGCGAAGGACTGAAGTGGCTGGTGGCTTGTTCTCGTGTGTGTGTGTGAGTGATTTATTTCGTATTATCACTTCATAAAAAGGTAATTAATGCTCTCGTAAATCCAGGTGTGTGTTTTTTTTGTGTGTGTGTGTGTGCTTTATGCTGCGGTAATTATTCTCATGACCTGCCCAGTTTTTATAGTTTTATGAGATATGTATGCTCAGGTACTTTGTTTTGCATGATTTTTCTGTCTATCTATCTATTGCCAGACGCCTTAATCCCGTAAGGGGTGACCACAAACAAATCGCCTCCGTGTCGCCCTGCCCCCCCCCATTTCATTGCCATGCTTCCAGCTCACACACCCCTCTCTCATACATGTGGTTTTTATTTGTTTTAATTATTTTAGTTTCATGTTAAGGGATTTTGTACCCATAAGCAAGTACGGTTTTAATTCTGCTTTCTGTTTACATGAGCGTTATTTCTTCTTGTGATAATATAATTCTAATTCTTTTCTGTTTTGCTTAATATTTTGCTGTTTTGCTTAATTCTTTGCTATTTTGCTTTGTACAGCTAGTATTAGATGTATTTCTTGTCTATCTCTTTTTACATAGTAGTACATTTTTGTGCAGAATTTTTATTACCTGTGCTTATAACTGTGAGAAACAGAGTGATAATGATGATGGTGGTGGTGGTGGTGACAGTGAAGTTTGTTTTATGTATTTTAATTTCGAGTTTACGTTCGCTATTAACCCCATTCCGAGAGATGAGAGTTTGAGAAGCAGTTGAGTAAGGGAGGAGAGGAGGGGGAGGAAGTGAGAGGGGAAGGGAGAGGGATAAAGTGGATAGAGGGAGGGGGTAAGAAGATGGGAGGAAAGAAGAGGGATGGTGAGGAAAGGAGGGGGGGAGAAAGGGGCCAGGAGGGAAGGAAAGGGGAAGAGGAGTGGAGGAATGTGTGTTGTTGATGGAGAAAGGCAAAGGGACGAGAAGGGGCGGTAAGGGAAAGATGGAGAGAGAGAGAAAGAGAGAGAGAGAGAATCCCCCCCCCCTCCATTGTTTACTGTTAAAGCGTGAATATATATAACATTACAAATTAAACGTGACGGCCATTTGTCGCAGGGCTTGTGCTTTGAAGTTGACATGATGGGGTTAGGAGGGCAGGCCTGTGGTGCTTTATATGTGTGTGTGCCATTAAATGTGTGTGCACTCGTTAGTTCAACCATTTAGCTGGGGGAAACTGTTTTTTTAGTCTATGTATGTATGTGTTTATTTGTTATTATTGTAATTATTGTTAGTGTTTTTATCATCACTATTATTATTATTATTATTATTATTATTATTATTATTAAAGTTGCATCTAACCCTCCACTTCCAGATCTCTTCCCCGAGTCAATTACAGTTTTCTAGAGGTAACAAGAACTGATTTTAAAAGACGTATTCGTAGTGAAGAGGTGAATGCATTTGGTGTTTGTCGGAAGAGTTATTTGCGTATATTTCATGTTGAAAATTCTCTTCTTTTTTTTTTATGGCTTTGGTGGTGTGGTAGTGTGGGTGTTTTTGCTGTAATTAATTGTGTGTGTGTGTGTGTGTGTGTGTGTGTGTGTGAGAGAGAGAGAGAGAGAGAGAGAGAGAGAGAGAGAGAGAGAGAGAGAGCTTTGTATTTCACGTTCTTACATTGATTTAGTTCACTTCTTTGTGAGGTAGGGAGGATATGTGTCACCTGTAATTACCTTTATTATTAGTTTCTTGAAAGATGCTAATTAAAGGAAGAAAAGTGCCATATTAGTCATATTATACACGTCACTTCACCTCCTCCACTCGAGGATGTCATTCATTTATTCCGTGCTTAGCGATTTTGTTCAACGTAAAATATCGCCCTAGGAGTGAAGGGGGTAACTAAATTGTATATGCAGCTCTTTCAGTTGGATATTTCCCTCTCACCTTCAGTAAATTTTTCAAGCATTAATATGGCTAAGGTTTTAAAAAGGGTATGTCATTTACGGAATGAGATATTTTTAAAGGTGGACTGTTTGTTGTAACTACGGTGTATATTGAATGTTTAGAAAAATATAGGAGAAAAATATTACACTTACCATGTTTTGAGAAAAACTATGATAACACATTACACTAACCTCCACTGAGATAAACACGAGAATACGGGACAGAATTTTCCATTGCGACATCTGTATCATTTAACCCATATTTTGCCATTGAAAAGAATATGATAACACTTAGCACGGCAATGAGAAAATATAGTAACAACACAAATTTTGCCAGTGAGAAAAAAATATGATGACATATTGCACGCCACTACACTTAACACACATTTAGCTCTGACGAAAATATGCTCTTTCACCCTTTCGTCGTTTAATTTGTGTAAGTGTTTACGGACTTTTATGAAAGGTTTGGGTGGGAGTGTTTTTATTTTAAGAGACTAGTTGAAATCGTGGTTTTCTTTTACATAATGTTACTGCAAATGTCGTGGTTTCAGTTTTAAGAGTGAGGGTATTTCTAGTGTGATTTATTGGGAGGGAGGGGGGATGGAGAGGAACGAAACTATATCAGTATGTATAAAAAAAATGAAGTAACACTGAGGCAACACACTTTCACTATCAGATTTTTCCCCTGTGAGAGTGTTTCAATGATGCAACAGGCAGCGGGGGTGACAGAGACAGTGGGTGGAGACAGACGGGCAAAGGCGCACTGCAGTATGGATGGAGGGGTCGAAGGGAAGGGGAAGGAAGACATGGAGGGGTGGAAGGGAAGGTGGGAGAGGGGGACGGGTGTAGGGGAAGGGGGAGGGGGACGGGTGTAGGGGAAGGGGGAGGGGGATAGAGAGGGGTGGAAGGGAAGGGGGGATCGGGGAACAGGTGTAAAGGATGGGGGAGAGAGAGAAGGAGGGGTGGTAGGCAGGGAGATAGGGGTGGCAGAGATTGGAGGGCGACTAAAAGAGGGCGGAGAAGAATTGAAAGTAGGGCAGAGGTGCGCATGAAGGGAGGAGATGAGAGAATGGGTGGGTGTGGGGTGGGTGGGATGGTGGGAGACAGTAGGGGACATGGGGAATTGGGGATTAGATGGGACAGTAGGGGGCATAAAGGGACTGGGAGGGACTGGGGGGACTAAGGGGCAGGGAGTAGTTGATAAGTGGGATTAGGAGAGTGTGGAAGGAGGGCATTGGATAGGTGGACGAGAGATGGAAGTAGAGGAAGAGGGAGGGGAGTTGGAGGGAGTTGAATGGCAGGAAGGGATTAGGAGAAGGTTGGGAAAGACAGAAGGTAGAGTGGTAGGAAGTGAGAAGGATTGGTGAGGGATAGGGAGGAGCTGGAGGGTTAGAGGGAGAGGTTGAAGGAGGCAAGGGGATTGGAAGGAGGAAGAGACTTAGGAGTATGTATCTAGGGTGACATGAGAGAGAGAGAGAGAGAGAGAAAGCGGTACTGCAATATGAATAATGAGGTGAAAGGGGAGAGGGAGAGGGTTTGCAAGGAGAGGGTCATGGGAGAATGGAAATTAGGGAAATGAGAGACTGAAAGGGGTCAATTAATAGATGAATATAGGAGTGAAATGGGGAAGGAATAGGGAGTCGGGAAGGTGGGGGTAGCTGGGGAATGCAGGGGAATTGGAGAGGCGTGAAAAAGAGGTGGAAGAAAGAGGAGGCATGGAAAAGAGCAGGAAGAACGAGGCATGGAAAAGAGCAGGAAGAAGGAGGCATGGAAAAGAGTAAGAAAAAGGAGGCATAGAAAGAGCAGGAAGAAGGAGGCATGGAAAAGAGCAGGAAGAACGAGGCATGGAAAAGAGCAGGAAGAACGAGGCATGGAAAAGAGCAGGAAGAACGAGGCATGGAAAAGAGCAGGAAGAACGAGGCATGGAAAAGAGCAGGAAGGGACTGAAACAGGAACAAGGAATAAATGAAAATATGAAACTGGATGAGTGGATGGAGGGGTGAAGAAGGGGTAGATGGAAGAGATGAAGAGGAGCTAGAGAGGACTGCGGGAAGGAGTTTAAAGGAGTACAAAGGAGTACAAAGGAAAGCAAAGAGTAACAGAAGTATTGGTCCTTTCGAGGCTGTTTGATATTGGATACGCAATAACCTACACAGCTATTTTGTAAGTCGAAGACGAGGACAGTAAAGCAGGTCGAAGAAGCCAGAGGGAGACTGGATGAGGGACAGGGAGAGACTGGAGGTAATCGAAGAGGAGTAGGACGGAGGGACTGGAGGAAGACTGGGAAAGACTGGACGGGGGAATAAGAGGGAGACAGGGAGAGATTGGAGGTAACCAGGGAGAGAGATGCAATAGCCTGGAGACAGAGGCACAGATTTGGCTTGCAAAATGGATGGGGGGGGGGGTGAACGGAGTGGAGGAAGGGAGAGGGGGGGAGGGGGGGAGCTGGGTGGAGGGGTGAGGGAGTGTGGGAGAGGGTGAGGAGGAGGCTATGAAGGAGCGCAGAGAGGACAGGAGCAAATGGAGGGGAGCTGAGGGGGGTGAAGGAGTGTGGGATGATGGTATGGAGGAGGGAGGGAGGGGTAGATAGAGGGTGAGGAGGGTGGTATGTAGGAAGGAAGGAGTAGGGGGAATTGGAGGGAAGTTGAGAGGGACTTAGGTAGACAGAAAAGGGGAAAAATTTGGAGGGGAATTAAGCACTGGTAGCAGTTGAGAGGGATGAGAGGAAGGAAGAAGAGAGTGTGGAGGAGGTTATGAAGGAGGGAAAAAGGGGCAGGAGAAACTGGAGGGAGAATTCGGAGGGTCTTAAGATGATAGCAAAGGAAGGAAATTTTGAGGAGGAGACAAGTGGCATTTAGAAGGGGGACAGGTAGGAACTGGGGGGGAAAGGTGAAGGAATTGCAAGGAACAAGGAAAGATGACTGATGGTAGATAAGGCTGCAGTGTGGGTAGGGAGGGATTGATAACGGATATTGGACTATTGAAGGGAAGACAAGTAGGGCCAGGAAAAGGAGAGAGAGAGGGAGAGGGAGAGAGAGAGAGAGAGAGAGAGAGAGAGAGAGAGAGAGGAAATAAAGTGGATGCACAGAGGGCAAGAGGGGTGCAAGGAGGGTCTAGAGAAAGAGGTTTGGAACGAGGGGCCTGGGAAGGAGGGCTGTAAGGAGGGGGCAGTGGGGAGGAGGTGGCTGTTAAAAGTGGGTTAAGGGGAGTGGGAGAAGGACAGTGAGTGCCTTGGGATCAGGTGTTGAGGCTTCTGGGTCAGAGGAAATAAAGTGGATGCAAAGAGGGCAGGAGGGGCGGTGGATAGGATGAGGAAGGGAGAGGGAGTGAAAATAAACGAGGAAGAGGGGATTGGCAGAGGATGGGAGGGGGTGGAGATGATCACCCTAAGGAAATGTGTGGAGAGTAGTGAAGGAAGGGGAGGTGGACGCTGAGAGAATGGAGGGGGGAGGAAGGGGTGGATTTGAAACAGGGGTTAGGGAGAGGTCAGGAAAAAAGCAGGAACAGGGGAGAGTGACTTAGGGAGAGAGGGTGGAAAGAGAGGTGTGGGGTGGAGGGACATGAGAGAGGGTTTTTGTTAAGGGGACCAGCGTAGGAGAGAGGGAATGGGAGAAAATGACCAAGAGAGGGGGGATGCATGGAGGGGTGGGGGAAATTAAAAATGAGTGAGAGGGAATGCTGAGAGAACCGGGGATATAACACTAAAGAAGGGAGAATCCGGAAAAGTAGGGGAAAGTGGGTAAAATGACCAAGAGAGGGAGAGAGATGCCAAAATGAGCGGGTGGATCGAGAGATGGGGGAGGGGGGCGAAGGAGCGAGAGAAAGGGATCAAGTGTGGAGGAGGGGGAGGGATGGCGAAACGACCGAGGGAAGGAGATGCAAAGTAAGGGTTGTTGAGGCGGGGAGGGGAGCGAAAAAGAGCGAGATGAGAGTGTGGAAAGGTTAGGCAAAAAGGACACGAGGAGGTAAGAAGGGGAAGGGGTAGAGGTGAAGGGGAGATGAGGGGATGAAAAAAAGGCCATGGCAAGGGGGAGGGGAAAGGGAGGGGAGGAGAGGGCCTGTAGGGGAGGGGAGAAGGAGAGGCAAGAACTAGTAAAGGGAGGATGCGAAGAGGTCCAGCGAGGGAAGGGCTAAGGAAGGACTGATGGGAAAGGGGGAGGAGGGACGAAAATGAGAGAACGAGGGTATGCAAAAAGAGGGGGGGGAAGGGCCTGAAAAAAAGGGAGGAGGAGCGCTTTGGGGGAGAGCCGACTCTAGGAGGGGGGCGAGAGAGAACAAAGAGGGGGTGTAAGGAGTGCTAGAGTATGGGAGGAATTGGGGGAGGGCGAAGGGAAGGGGAACGTCAGATGGAAGAAGGGAGAAGGAATGGGAGGTGCGAAAATGGCCAAAGTAGGGTATGCAAAGAAGGTCATGGAAGGGGGGAGGGGAGAGGGATACGAAGGGGGAGAGGAGGGGAGAGAGGAGGGAAAGGGTGGCGTGGGAGAGGGTGGGAGAAGGGCGTCATGTGCTCCCTCGACAGCCGGGCCTAAACTTATGAAACATTGACGATCAAATATTGCGGGAGGGCAGAAGTGTGTCAGGGAGAGAGAGAGAGAGAGAGAGAGAGAGAGAGAGAGAGAGAGAGGCAGTGGAGAAGGAAAGAGAGAATAATATGTAAGGTGAAATGGTGAATCAGGAAAGGAGAGGGAGGAAAAAGAAGAGGGAGGATGTGGAAGGAAGGAAGAAAGTTAGGGAGGTGAATCGGGGGTAGGGATGCTGAGGAGGAGGGAGATGAGGGAGGGAGAATATTGAGGAAGGAGAGTGAGGTTGAGAATGAGAAGGAAGAGAGGATGGGAATGAAGGAAAGGAAAGGAAGAGGGAGGGAAAGGAGAAGTGTGCATGAGGAGTGGAATGGGGATAGAGGACGGAAGGAAAAGCTAAGGTGGGAAGGAGGAGTCAGGTGGAGGAGAAGGGAAATA
>NC_137017.1:6292809-6357809 GCF_032717465.1 Coenobita brevimanus | reverse complement strand
AGTAAGGGTGAGGATGGGGAAAAAATGGGGAGAGGTGAGGGGAAGAGTGTTCAGAGGGAGGAGAGTGAATAGAAGGGGACATGTGGAGGGGGACTGGAGTGAAGGGAGGGGGATATGCTGATTGAATTCTTGTCTGGCTGGGCAGAAAAAAAGGGAGATGTATTTGGGTGCAGCAATGTATCTACCTGTTATCTATATATCCATCTATATATCTATCTGTCGATCTATCTATGTTTGTGTAAAATTACGGATAAAAAAAATGTAGTAAAGTACCAGAAAAAATAAATTTAAAAACGAAAAAACGAGCGAAAAAGAGAATATTAAAAAAAGTAATAATCGCAGTTAAATAGAAAATCAGAAAATGATAAAGGAATTAAAAGACGTACATTACACAGAATTGTTGTAGAAGAGAAATACAAAGAAAGGGAAGAGGAAAAGAGAAAGAAAAACAGAGCATCGCAACTGTGTGTCCAGAGAAGCATAAGATCCTCAAAAAGGCGAAAAGAGAAACGGCATAGAGAGGATAAGGAAAAAAAGGAGAAACGAAGTGGACGAATAGGAAGAATGATCAGGAGATGCTACGAGCGAGGGAGAATAATTAAAAGAAATGCTATTGACAGAAAAAAAAAAGAAGGAAAAGAAATACGAGAGAAAGGCAGAGAGAAAAGACAGAAAGAAACCAGTGTATGAAGTGAAGCAAAAGAAGAAAAAAGTGAAAAAACAATGGACCCAGACAGCTGAGAGAGAGAGTGAGAGAGAGAGAGAGAGAGAGAGAGAGGGGGGGAGGGGGAAGAACAACATGAAACCTAAATAACGAAAGAAAAAGAAAAAAATCAATACTCCCGTCAAGAATACCAATCAGTTTTCCAACCTTGAGAACGAGCAGTCAGAGCGTTTAGGGAGGAGGAGAAGAGCGAGAACGAGATCCCATCCTCACGCACCTACATAGCTGATGATTACCGATTTAGTTTATATATTTGTTTTTTATTTCTTCGGACACTCGTTAACTTGGCCTTTGAATATCGGAATCGTGGTCTCTCTCTCTCTCTCTCTCTCTCTCTCTCTCTCTCTCTCTCTCTCTCTCTCTCTCTCTCTCTCTCTCACACACACACACACACACACACACACACACACACACACACACACACACACACACACACACACACACACACACACACACACACACACACACACACACACACACACACACACCAGTGGTTACGAACGGAGTGCCTCATCAAAGAAACAATCTTCAAATCTCTCTCATTTTTAATCTGGAATTTTACCTGCGTCATTTACACCTGGCATTTATATATGAATGTTTATTGCTTGTGTTAATAGCTGGCGTTTGAAGGTAATATATGGAGAAGCAGGAAGTCTCTTGCCTGGTTAAATTAAGCTTTTTAATAAGTTCACCTCATTTTCTAGCTTTTTTTGTAAACTCAAGACCAAATTTACTCTATATAGGTGAGATCTTTGCATATCAAAAGGGTTAATAGTACAGAATCAGTATTAGAATCAGAATATTTTAACTGTTATCATGCCTGTATAGCTTACACAGCACGAAATTATTGAAATGTTACAATGACAAACAGGTAATAATTTCAGTTAGCTGAGGCTGTGCTTAAAAATCTAAAACAAATATAATCGACATATTGAAAAACAGAAATGTGAATATACGATCTAATCACGTATAATGGATATATTTAACCTCACCTGGAACCCTGCACTAGGTAAGGCTTATGGGTAGTTTTGGGAGTTTTTTATTTTCATTTTTTCTTTTTCCAATTTTTTCGGCCACCTTGTGTGTACTCTTGAGATTAAGCCTGTGGGATTAGATAAGGTAGACAGTAATTTTCCATTCCTTGGTCGCGTTTTAGGACTCAAAAGGAAGACTAATTTTCCGTGAATGTAAAATACCGTTCTTAGATAAGCTATGATGGGGAATGAAACTCTTAGAATGGTACTTATATCTGATTCTAACCTCTTCAGTCCGAGGAGTCTTTACGAAAGTTGAATAAAATAAAAAGTTGGTCTCCGAGGTACAGTGGTTTAGTGGACTGTTTATGACCACTTTATTTTGAGGGGTCCTTTATTAGCTGCTTCAATCCCATGTTCATCAGTAATAATAATAATAATAATAATAATAATAATAGTAATAATAATAATAACAGTAACACCTTAATAATAATAATATTAATCATAATAATAATAATGATGATGATGATGATAATAGTAATAATAATAATAATAATAATGATAATAATAATAATAATAATAATAATAATGAAGTAAATATAAAAAAAGTAATAAGATTTTTTTTTGTACTTTCGCACCTAGATTAAGAGTTCCTCCAACATATCATCTGCTGAAAAAAAGGAAAATATGCGAGTAAATGAGTGACGCTGGAGACTGAAATGTGTGTGTAAGTGAGAGTGTAAATGTGTGTGTAAATGAGTGAGGGTGGAGACTGAAATATGTGTGTAAGTGAGGGTGTAAATGTGTGTGTAAATGAGTGAGGATAGAGACTAAAATGTGTGTGTAAGTATGTAAATGTCTGTGTAAGTGAGTGTGTAAATGTGTGTGTAAATGAGTGAAGGTGGAGACTTTGGTAGTAGTGAGGGAGACGCACCCCCTCACCCTGGACACTGCTAAAGTACTTTCACATTAACTTGACAAGGATTTTCTTTCCTGCTCAACTTATTTCCCGTAGCACCATATTCTAGTGTTCATATATCGTTACAGTTCAGAATTAAAGATAGAATGATGGCAATATTTAAATAGGAAGATGTCAGTTGATAAAAAGATGTCAATTTATATACAAAAGATGCCAGTATGTAGCGAGAAAGATGTCAGTTTGTATATTGAAAGATGTCAGTTTTTAGATAGATGTCAGTTTTTAGGTAGGAAGATGTCAGTTTTAGCCCAAGTTAAAGTAAAGGTGTAGAGATAGCGAGAGAAACGCGACCCCTGATCACACACACACACACACACACACACACACACACACACACACACACACACACACACACACACACACACACACACACACACACACACGAGAACCAGCCGAGAACGTCGGGGTCATGAACTCTGTGACCTGTCTTGGACTTAAGGGATTTCCGGTCTGAAATACTTCCGGGGCCGAGGCGAGTTTGAAAAGACCGTACATCCTTGAGCGTAGGAGGGATAGTGTCGCCTTTTCCTTAGCGATTTATTCTCTGTTCTTTCTCTCACCAGATTTTTTTTTTTTTTCAGTCCGGGGAAAACTTTATCCTTTACTATGTTAGAGCTTTTGGCGGTATTTTCGTGCAGTTAGGAAGCTTACTAACGCCTTCACCTTACCGATTTATTTCTGATCCTGCTCTGTTACTATATTCTTGTGTGTTATTCATGCAGTCTGTATTGAAAAGACATAAAAACCAAAAAAGAGGATGTTAATGGGCAGCTTCGAAAACAAATCGCTAAGGAAGAGGTGATAGGGAGCCTCCGCAATCCACGAGAATACAGGCCTTTGAGTAATCCCACAGAGGGTTGGACCACACATAGATTTTTTTTATTATTATTACTATTATTATGGCTGCCTCCAGGTAATTATGTTCACCTGAGAAAAAAAAAATCCTACCTTTTTGAGACCTAAAACCGAAAAAAAAAATGCAAAAATATAAACTGGTATATAAAAATCATCGTAAGGAAGAGGTGCTTAGGGAGACTCCTGGGCCCACGGGAAGACGACATCTATGAAATCGCGAAATTAAAAAGTCGTGTTTTTTGCTTTTACAATAGGCGAGGCTG
The DNA here is from genome assembly GCF_032717465.1 of Coenobita brevimanus. Classification (NCBI taxonomy): domain Eukaryota; kingdom Metazoa; phylum Arthropoda; class Malacostraca; order Decapoda; family Coenobitidae; genus Coenobita; species Coenobita brevimanus. The sequence continues at coordinate 6,354,014 of NC_137017.1, read as the reverse complement.
GAGTGAGAGAGTGAGTGAGTGAGAAAAGTGTGCAAGTGAATGAGGAAGTGAGAGAATGAGCGAGAAAAGTGTGCCAGTGAATGAGGAGGTGTGAAAATGAGTGAAAGGGGGTTTGCTGCAGAATGGAAGAGAGAGAGGGGAAAAAAAATACTGAATTGTGAGATTCTTTTGACGGCGGGAACAATGGGGGTTAAAAAGGTTGGGAATTAGCACGTAAACGTTTATTTCACGGAAGAAAGAGCCAAATTAGCCGAGTTTTATTCCTCTATTTGAAGGTGGTGGGAGGGAGAGAGGGAGGGTGTGTGTTGAAGGGAGGGAGAGGGAGGATGAAGGAGGAAGGGTGTTTGTTGGAGGGAGAGGAAGGGAGTGGGGACTGATGGAGAGTTGAGGTGGAGGATGAGCGATGGAGGTGCAGGGTGTGTGTGTGTGTGTGTGTGTGTGGAAGAGGGTGAGGAAGAGGGTGTATTGAGGTGGAGGAAGGGTGTATGCAAGTGTGGAAAAGGTGTGTGTTGGGGGGAGGTGCTAGGGTGAGTGGGTAGTTGGGTTGGTTGGTCGGGGGGGGGGGGTGAAGGAGAGAAATAAGTGGGGAGGGAGAAAGAGGAGGAGGATGGAAAGGTATGTAGGAGTTAGTGGAAGGTGTAGGATGGCGGGAGGGGTTTGTGGGCTGAGAGAGAGAGAGAGAGAGAGATCGAAGTTAATTGTGTTGTGGAAGGTAACCTAATGAAGGTAGATGGAAGGTTTTATAGGAGTGGATGGGAGAGTGGAAGGAGGGTGGAGTGTGTGTGATGGTGGAGAGTGAGAGTGTGTTGGAGAGGGGAGTGTGGTGGAGAAAGGGTGAGTGATTTGCGGGGGAAGGTGTGTAGTAGGAGGAGGGTGTGTGGATGGAAGAAGGGTACGTAGAGTGAAAATTAATGTAGATTTGACGTAAACGAGAGAGAGAGAGAGAGAGAGAGAGAGAGAGGTGGGGGGGCTGCTAACAAGATGTCTGTGAGGGGGAGTGGAGGTGGAAGACGATGATGGCAAGATGAATGTGTCTTTGACCGCGGGGGGAGTGGGAAAAAAAAATGACATGCTTCTACACGCCGGGGGTAGTAAGAAGCAAGGGGGGGTACTTGGGGAGAGGGGGTAGGGGAGGGGATTGAGTGGGGGTTGGGGAGAGTGAGGGAGAGAGGTTAAGAGACTTGTGGATTGGTGGGGTTGATGTGGAGGACGAGAGTTGGAGAGGGGGATGAGTGAGGGAGGCGTTGAAGAGTATAAATGGCTGGTAAGAGAGGGATGATGGGGATTAGGAGATGAGTGTGAAGGAATGAGAGACGGTTGGAGTGGTGAGGTGAATGGTAGTAGGAGAGGAGGGCAGAGTGGGAGGGGGTAGGAAACGTGTGGTGGGGTGAGAAGGATTAGGACACAGGTGGAGTTGAGAGGAGGGGAAGGGAGTGGAAGACAGGTTCAGTAAGCAGGTGTGATACTGATATGAATGAGAGAGTTAGTTCGTTGGTAATGATGAAGATAATAATAATAATGGTAGTGATCATAATAATAATAATAAGAAAAATAATAATAATGATAATAATGATGGAAGTAATGATAATGATGGTGATGGTGATGATGGAAGAAGCAGTTGAAATGGGAGTGAGTGGGAGACTATAAGTTACAGGAAAATAAGTAGAATGTAAGATACCGAGGGGGTGAGTGGGTGAGGGTCAGAGATATGGAGATGGAAAAGGAGGGATAAATGAGATGAGTGGGGGAAGAGTGAGAGAGAGCAAAACACGAGACAAGAACTGAGTGGGAGTAAGTGGGAGAGATTGAGACAGACCTAAAGAGATTGAGTCAGGAATTGAGTTAAAGGAACATGACAGGTGATTGAGTGCACAAGGAAGAGGAAATAAAGGAGAGATAATGTGAGAGAGTCTAAGAGAACAGTGAGATAGTGAGAGAGGATAAGAGATAGATAAGTGAGCGTGAATTGAGACTGGATGACGAAGAGTGATTAGGGATAAGGAAAAAAAAAGTTAAGCCAGAGAGAATAAGAAGATAAAATAAGATAAACTGGGTGGAAGAGAGAAAAGCCGAATGAATTGGAAGGAGAGAGAGAGAGAGAGAGAGAGAGAGAGAGAGAGAGAGAGAGAGAGAGAGAGAGAGCAATGTGTTGTTGGGGGGAGGTGAGGTTTGTGACGTAAGGCGAGTTTGGGCTATTCATGTGGGGGGCAGGGGTGTGGTGGGGGCTTGAAGGGGAGAGAAGAGGAGGGGAGAGAGGAAAAGAGAGGGAGAGAAGAGGAGGGGAGAGAGGGAAAGAGAGGGAGAGAAGAGGAGGGGAGAGAGGGAAAGAGAGGGAGAGAAGAGGAGGGGAGAGAGGGAAAGAGAGGGAGAGAAGTTGAGGGAGGAGTGGGTGGGAGAGATGAGGGAGGAGTGGGTGGGAGGAGGGAGAGATTAAGGAGGAGAGGGAGCTATTAGGGAGGAGAGGGAGAGAAAGATGGGGATGGAGAGAGATAGGGAGGGAAAAAATAACGGAGAGGAGAGGATGGAGAGGTTTTCGTGTGTTTGTGTGTGTGTGTGTGTGTGTGTGTGTGTGTGTGTGTGTATGTGTTTGAGAGAGAGAGAGAGAGAGAGAGAGAGAAACTTGAAGAGGAAGGAGAGAAACCATCGGAGAAGGGAGAGTTACGTAAAGGGATGAGAGAGAGAGAGAGAGAGAGAGAGAGAGAGGGAGGGAGAGTGGAAGGAGGTGGAGGGAGTGAGGGACAGGGGGCCTGGTTCGATGGGGGGCAAGGAAGGGGGGGGCGAGTGTACTGGCCTTGAACTAGAAGCTGACGTCACACCAGTTGACCTCTCGCCCACGGGATGGGGGAGGGGGAGGGGGTTTCAGGGAATGGGGGGGACGGAGGGAGGGGGTGATTTAAGGGGAGAGTTAGTTTCGGGAGGGGGGGGTTGACTGGGAGGGGTTGGGGAGACGGGGAGTTGAGGGGGAGGGAGAATTGAGAGAGACTGGGAGTTAGGAGGGAGACTGAGGGAGGTGGGGGGAGGTAGGTGGTGTGGGGGAGGGGGTAGATGAGTGTGGGATAATAAGGAGAAATGTGGGTAACGGAGGGGACAAGGGGGAGGGTTTGCAGAGGGAGGGTTAAAGTAGGAGAGCTAAGGGGATGGGGGAGAGTGGGAGGGGATAGTGAGAGGGATAGGGACAGACGTGGTGGAGGCTGGGAGGTGGGGAGGTATGGAGGTTCGATGGAGAGGGTAAAGAAGCTGAGAGGAGGCTGGCGGTTGTGTAGGGGGGTGTTGAAGTGGGGTGGGGGTTGCGGAGGGGGTGAGGGGAGAGGGAAGAAGGGAGAGGGGGTAAGGGGGAGGTGAGGGGGGAAATATACAAGCCCCTGCCAGCCCCGTACCGCAGCAATAACAGTAAAAGAATTCCGGTGGGGGAGGTAGCGAAGAAAGCAAATCAGCATCCCTTACACCCCTTGCTGTGAGGGGCTTAATAGTCAGACCAAAAAAAATAGCAAAGAAATAATTTATGAGGGAGGAAAATAAGAAAATAATTTATGAGGGAGGAAAATAAAATATAAATTATGAGGGAGGAAAATAAGAAAATAATTTATGAGGGAGGTAAATGAGATATGATTTATGAGGGAGGAAAATAAGCAGAGAAATAACTTAAGAGGGAGGAAAATGAGCACAGAAATAACTTGTGATGGAGGAAAATAAGCAGGGAAATAACTTATGAGGGAGGAAAATAAGCAGGGAAATAACTTATGAGGGGGGAAAATAAGCAGAAAAATAATTTATGAGGGAGGAAAATAAACAGAGAAATAACTTAAGAGGGAGGAAAATAAGCACATAAATAACTTACGAGGGTGAAATGATATATGAGGGAGGGAAATTAGCAGAAAGATAATTAATGAGGGAGGAAAATAAAGAAATAATTTGAGGGAGGAAAATAAACCTAGAAATAATTTAGGAGGGAGGAAAATTGAGAAATCATTTGTGAGGAAAGAAAATAAACAGAGAAATAATTTAGGAGGGAGGAAAATAAACAGGGAAATAATTTAGGAGGGAGGAAAATAAGCAGAAATAATTTATGAGGGACGAAAGGCGACCAACAACCTCTGCCCTTTCACCGCTGTTGGTCATTAGTCGGACAGAAAAACAAAGAACCAAAGTAAATAGAGTAGCATTGAAAGCCAGCATACAAACAAACAGACATATATAGACAGACAGACTGACAAATATAGGCAGCCAAACATATAGACAGGCAGACAGATTTAGGCAGACAGACAATATAGACGGACGGACAGACAGAAATAGACAGAGACACATATATAGACAGACAGACAGACATATAGACAGAGAGTAATTAGGAGTGAAGGAGATGGATAATTACTCTTAGCCCCTTCAGTACGACAGACAAACTCCCCCAGAAGTTGCCTTGACCCATATTTAGTTTGGAATGAAATCGTGGATGGCACCATCAGGACAGAATGTAAAGCATTAATACAATACTATTTTCTCATAAAGCTTAAATTCAAGATATCGAAGTTCCTTTATTTTTTCACTATACCAGGAACAGTTTTAGTCGTTTGATGGTTGAAGGAATACAGTTTAATAAGCCATCTCCTTCTGAAGGGGTTAATGAAGAGTTTTTAACACGTTCATTACGAGAGGCCTTGTCTGAAATGGTTATGTAAGAATCAATAATCGTAATATTAACGACAATAATAATAATAATAATAATAATAATAATAATAATAGTATTAATTATAATAATAAATCCGTTAATCATCATCATTATCATCAAACATCTGTCATCGACCAGGATGGGTAAAAATGATTCATTGTAATAGATAGTCTTTCTGTCTGCATCTTGACAGATACTTCTTTTCTGAATAAGATCATCATCATCATCATCATCATCATCATCATCATCATCTTCGTTATCGTTATCGCTATCGTCATCATCAGTCGTCGTCATCGTTATCGTCATCATCGTCGTCATCGTCAAACATTTTCCCATCTAAGGGAGGGTTGAGGGAGCGTCCACAAATAAGCCAGAGTACGAATATGTGAGAACTATCAATACTCTGTTCAGAAAAGTAAGTGGGACAGTCACTCATCATTCAAACCCCTGGAATCCTGCCTCAGCCTCACAGGAAACAATACAAGCGCAAGGAAGGGATCATTTTCGGTGTTGAATAAGGAATTTTGAAATAATAGGGTAGCGCACGGAAGAGGTCATTGGCTGGCGCCGGGAAAGCAAAAGTGATGAGCGTGAGAGAATGAACATAAGTAAGGGTCTGGGAACGAGAGGGGGTGGGCGAAAAGATGGGCCTAGATGAGAGCGGACGATTTTTCCCGACGATTAACCTTTGGCTCGGCAGTGCTGTGGATACAAAGGTCAGACGGCCAGCGAGAGAGAGAGAGAGGGGGGGGGGGATGGTACGAGGGAGAGATGGATGTGTTGGCCAGAGGGAGGATTAGAGGGGGAGGAAAAATTGGAATGGAGTGGAGGGAAGGACAGAGAGGGAGTGATTTGAGGAAGAGAGGGAAAGGTGGCTGAGAGAGAGAGAGAGAGAGAGAGAGAGAGAGAGAGAGAGAGATTTGATTTGATTTGATAAATTTTATTGAGATAAACAGTATATACACAATACAAATGATCCCAAAAGGGTAAAGATGCATAAGCAGCCTTTAACCCAATTCTAGTTTGACTAATGCATATCATTTGCTATTATATACAATACACGTACATTTATGTATTACAGTAGATCATATAATGCACTTTATGTTTTTACATTTTTTCATTTCAAATACTTTGCCATGTTCGAACATCCATATGACTTGGTTGGTCACATTATCTATATTATCATTTCTATACTGATTCATTATATTACACACTAATACATAATGTTAATATTACACTCTAATACATAATGTTTTAAGGTGTGTGGTCTAGGTTCACTGCAAAGTTTACATTTAGTATCGTCTTCTGTACATGTGATACCAAGTTCCCAATAATATTTATAGCCCAATCGTAATCTTGTACATAAAGAGTCTTTCCATTCTTTTTCTGTGCCTCCCCTCCTTTCTTCTTATTTCTCCCATCTTTCCTGTCACTTCTTGTTGCTTTTCTTTCCTTTACAGGTGGCTTTACATTGAGTGACAAGCCAAATGGTTTCCTGTAAGCCAAGAAACCATTTGCAACGCTGGGTGGTAACTATATAACCAAACCATACGTGCTCCCTACGTGTGAACAAGTGGGTTGGTGGAGGGTTAGTGCCCCTCCCCTTAAAACAAATAACTCAAAGTCAAGTGGCCACCCCTTAAGGGATTATGGCGTCTGGCAATAGATAGATAGATAGATAGAGAGAGGGGGGGGGATGGTAGGAGGAGGGAGAAGTAGAGGAGTACTTCTGGGAAAGGAAAGGGAGAGGAGGAGCAGTGGGAGGTGGGGAGAAGTAAGTGGAGAGTGAGAGGGGTAAATTAGGAAGAGGAGGATGAAGAGGGAGGAGGGCTTACACAATCGAGGGTGCGTTGGGGGTGTGGGAGACAGGGGAGGGAGGAGGGGAGGGGGACATAGCGAGACAAGGGAGGGTGGGAAATGATGGAGGAGGGAAAGGAAGAAGGAGAGGGAGGGGAGCACTGGCGGGTGGGGAAGGAAGATGGGGATAATTACTGGAGGAGAAGGAAGAAAGGGGAGTGAAGGAGGAGGAGGGGGATATTGAGAGGAGGAGAAGGAAGAATGGGGTGAGAGAGAGAGAGAGAGAGAGAGAGAGAGAGAGAGAGAGAGAGAGAGAGGAACACATGAGGGAGCGGGGAAGGAGACTGGTGGAAGGGAGAAGAGTACTAGGTACGGAAATAGGAGGAGTAGGAAAAGGAAATAGGGAGACACTGAGGGGAGGGGAAGGAGGAAGACATATATATTAAAGAGATGGACACTTTGCTTGGTGGGGAAAGAGGAGGAGGGAAAAAGAAGGGGACATTGAGGGAAAGAAAAGGAAGAAGGGAACATCTTAAAGGAGGGGGAGGAAGAAATGGGGGAAAGGAGGGAGTAAGACAAGGACTAAAAGAGGATGTTTGCTGGGACGACTGATTACAAGGCGAGAACATAGTGGAACAAGTGAGATGAGGTGAGATGAGTACCTGGAATCACTCACACCTATCATATAACTACTCAGCATCACCCATCCCTAGCTTTGATCCACCTGTTTGCAAGTCTGGTTAAGGACTCTCTCTCTCTCTCTCTCTCTCTCTCTCTCTCTCTCTCTCTCTCTCTCTCTCTCTCTCTCTCACCCACTTATGGTCAAGGACAAAGGTCTCCTGCGTAGTTCAGGGAAAAAATATTTTATGTTATTCTGCCCAGAAGCAGAAAAACCTAAAAATCATTTATGATCTTTTAACAGCTGAGCAAACACAGGGAAAATAGTGAGGTCTTGAATTTTTATACTAGGGGCAACAAAGCTAATAAGGAAACTCTCAAAAAATTATTTAACGTTCTTGACGGCAGAATCTTTTATGGATTTAAAAGGTGTATGGATGAGGCACATGTTGGAATGAGACAGGCGTAGTTAAGACAGGTACTTTGACAGGTGTGTGTGTGTGTGTGTGTGTGTGTGTGTGTGTGTGTGTGTGTGTGTGTGTGTGTGTGTGTGTGTGTATGTGTGTGTGTGTGTGTTACTTGGCCAGTTTTAACACTTGGAGTAAGTGGGTAGTGGTGGTGGTGGAGGAGGCCAGGTGTATGGGTCAGACGTTCGCCTTTACATGTTCATTTTTTCACTTGTGTACATTGGGAAGGTTTAGTTAAGACAGATGTGTGTGTGTGTGTGTGTGTGTGTGTGTGTGTGTGTGTGTGTGGATGAGAAAAATAAGAATGCGTTCCGTGTGGATGAGGCCGGTGTGTGGATGAGACTGGGTTTGCAGGTCAAACAGATGTGTAAAAGAGACATTTGTGTAAGCGAAATAGATACGTGGCTAGTAAGTTATGGAGAGAGAGAGAGAGAGAGAGAGAGAGAGAGAGAGAGAATGGTGGTGGTGAAGGGTGGGGTATGTGTGGTAGAGGTTCGCCTTTACCTTGCTTACATTTTCAGGGCTGGGTGTGGGTGACAAGCACAGTAGGGAGGCGGCCATTTACTCCTTTATAAACCCCGCTTCATGTGAGGGGCTGGCACGTGTAGGGGTATGGTAGGGGAGAGGGGAGTACTGGGAGAGAGATGGTACTGGTTTGAGGGAGTGTAACGGTGGTGAGATGGTACTGATTGGGAATGGTATTGGAGTGGGGAGTTATTAGGAGGAGTGTTGGAAGAGGATATAATTGGGTGTGTAGTAGGGAATGTTATTGGTAATGGGAACTGGAAGGGTAGTGGGGGAGGTGGTATTGGTGGTGATAGGGAGGGGTATTAGGAGAAGTGTGAGATGGGGATAAGGGGAGAAGGTGGGTGGTAGGGTGTTTGATGGGGGATTTTGGAGCGGGGTATTAATAGACAATACAAGAGTGTTAGCGAGGAGTATTACAAGTAGTAGGAGCCAGGTATTTGGACTTGGAGGGTGTTCGAGGTACTTAAGAGTATTGGGAAGTACAGTAAGTTTAAGGGATGCACTGGGGGAGGTGTACTGGAAGGGCAGAGTATTAGGCTGAAGGAGGTACTAGGACTTAAAGGGTCTTGGCTGAGGAAATACCAAGAAGTGAAAGGTGTTAGAACTGGATAGGAAGAACAGAGAGGTACTGGAACTGAGTGTTACTGGTACTGGTGTAGGGAGGAGGTGAGAGGAGGTGCTGGAAAATTAATACAGCTTAGAGGGGAGGGAAGATCTGGAGCAAGGCCGATTGATCCCTTTCAGGAGGATAGCGCCGCAGTAGTGTGTGTGTGTGTGTGTGTGTGTGTGTGATTTATTTAGGCAGTATGTGGTGTGGATGTGTGTGGTTTGGGACGAGGTGTATGTGTTAGGTCTGTGTAGTAATACTGTGGATGAAATGAAGAGATAGTAATGTTACGTAATTGTTTAGGGAAAGATACAACGTAGGGAACATAATGGGAGAGAGGAGACACGTGTACAGGATGCGAGGGACAAAAAAGAAGATGCTGGCAGTAGCGACAATTAGCGGAGAGGAAGGGAGGACGGAAAGAAGGGAAGAAGAAAATGACGGTGTAAGGTAGAGGAGAGTTCTCAGGTTCGCAGAAAACCGTGTGTGTGTGTGTGTGTGTGTGTGTGTGTGTTAAAGATAAGATCTAACACTGAACCCAATCACAACCCGAGGTCCTTTTTATGTTGTTATTAATTAAAGTTATTATTATCATTATTATTATTTATTGACTATAGGATACGTTTATGTGAAGCTACAGAATGTGGTGAAAGTTATTTGGCGTATCAGATAGAGCCAGGATTCCGGGGGCTTGAATGATGAGTGAATGGAAGCGTGGCCTATGGGATTGGGCAGACTTGGGCTGTCTGGACGGTGCTATTCCTCATCCTGCCCTAGGGCGGGAAAGGACGTCCGGATGATGATGATGATTTGTTTGGGTAGCATGGGTGTAATATAGAATTCAAATTATGATAATCTACCCAGTTCATGAGTTACCAAATCAATTAATAATTCCGTAATGGAGCCTCATAGTCTGTGTCGATCTGTTTCCCCTCTCTCCCCATCCCCAATTTCCCACCTTTCCTCTATTTCTCTTCCCTCTCCCCCCACTCCCCACTTCTCCCCTGTTTCCCCTCCCTATTGATCCAGCCTCTCGGTGACATCCAACACAGACATTGTGTGATGGATGAATTAGTATTATCCCAATTTACTCTTAATAAATACATGTGTTTGTACAGTATGTCCTCATCGTTTGTGTGTATGTTCTTTGTGCTTGTGTTTTAATTATTGTTTGACGATAGCGTATGTGCCGGTATACGCTCTGCCTGTTGAAATCATACAATCAGTCCTCACAGGAAACACAGAATTAAATATACGGTTCTAATTCATTATTTAAATTATGTAAAGCGGCCATGATACTGTGGAAGAAGGGTAGTATTCCTTGTCTGATTAGCCTACAGGTGTTTCTTAAGTGGAAACCAAAGCTGATAATAATTACAGTTAGTGTAATGATAAAAAGGATTTGGTGTGGAATCGATTATACAGGTGCTAATTACTTTTTTTTTTTTAATGCGAGGAAGAAGGAACCAAAGGTCATGAGTGTTGTAAGGTAATTTGCGATGAATATCCTACATTCAATTAAGCTTACCAACTTAACCTTAGAACTGCAAAAGGTGTGTTGTAACGTGTCCATATCGGTATTTTTATTTTATGTATGGGAAAAATTCGATTGTATTTTGGGCTCCATGATAGTGAGGATATTATGTTTCGCTTTCCGTCTTTTCGTGTGCCATAACAGTGTGAATGTTATTTTTTAATTTTCTTTAGTTTCATGTGTTGTTTATGTCAGGGTTTAATACTGTTCTCTCGCTGTGGGTATGAACAGAGTAACAACTGTGGTAATACGTTATTATCCAGTATATATTGTGTATGGCTCGTGTGCAACAGTGTTCCGTCGCATTGTGTATGAATAGAGCATAACTGTTTTTCATGGCATTGTGTCGCCTCCCATTCTGCCATTATCAGGACAGCATTTGCAGCTTCGGCCATTGGCAGCAAGGACGCGGCATTGGCAAGGGCTGGTAGTGGCCCCAGTGTAATAGAATAGGCTCCATTCCCTGCCCATTACTGTGTGCACCTGTCCTCTCTCACATCATTCAATAGTCATGTCCACACCTCCACACCCCTAGTCCGCCATCTCCTATTACCCCCCCCCCCGCAACCCACCATTACCTTCTCCCCATACCCCCAACTCACGCCCCTCCATCATACCCTCACCTCACCATTATAGCCTCACCGCTGACAGTACACTCCATCTTCTTATCTCTATTTTTGACACCTCCACTCCCCCTAAACCTCCAACATACTCTCTCTCCCCGTATACCGCTCATCTTACAGTTTGCCCCTTCAAACCACATTACCTTTCCTTCATACCCTCGACCCTACCTAACTCCCCACCTCCCTCACCCCTTCCACCCTCTCTCACCAACCTTTGTCTCATCTTTCACCTCTCTCACCTCACCCTCCATTCTTCCTAACCCCCCTCTCCTGCTCTCCTTCCTTTCTTCATTTATAGCCTCCTTCCTCATCCCTCCACATTCCATTGTGTCCCACACCCTCTCATTACTCATCCCACACTCCCCGTATTTTCTTGCCTCTCTTCATTTTACATTACTATTTCTACCTCCCCTCACATTCCTTTCCCCATCCCACACCCTCTCACCTCTCGCTCTCCTTCCCCTCTCCCCTTCTACTCACTCCTTCACTCTCCCTCTCCTCCCCCTTCTCCTGCTCCCACCCTCTTTCTCCTTCCCCCTATCCCTCCCTATCCCTTACTCATCTACTGCTCATCATCTACACATTTAATCATTTAACCCTCTCTCCCTTAACATGCACCTTCCCCTCCTGTACATCCCAATCCTTAAGTAACCCCGCAAACCTCACTCTCCCACCTCTTCATCTACACTACACCTCCCTCCCACCTCATTTACCTCTCTCATCATCTCCCTTTGCCTTCCCCCTTCCTGCCTTGACGGTTCATTTCACCCCACCCTTTTACACCCCTTACCCTATTCTCCCCTTTCCAGTCCCCCTTTCCCCCCCCCTCTTTACCCTTCTCAACTCTTTACCCTCTCCTCTTTCTCCTCCCTTTCCTTCTCTCCTCTCACTGCCTTTTTCCTAACTACTTTTTCCTTCTTCCCGATTCTTGATTTCCTTTTCCAGCCAGCACTTTTTCCCCTCCTTTTCTACCCTTTTCGCACCATTCCTATTCTTTCTTGCTCGTTTGTCATTCAGTCTCGTTATTTGCATTGTGCCTCTTCACCCTCCGTTCTCTCTCTCTCTCTCTCTCTCTCTCTCTCTCTCTCTCTCTCTCTCTCTCTCTCTCTCTTCCTCCTTCCTTCCTTCCTTCCTTTATCCTCCCTACCTCCCTCCTTTCTTTATTACTCTCTCCTCCCTCTCTCACTCTTCCTTTTCCTCCTGTTCCCTTTTTGATCTTCTGTCTTTTGCTTTCCTTCCCTTAAATTTCTCCCTCTACTCTCATCCTTGGTATAGCCTCTCTTCCACTCCTTTTTATCCCTCCACCTCATATTCTCAGCTCTTGTCACCCCGCCTGTCCTCCTCACCCCATCATGCCCTCTCTCTCCTCACCTCCCCCTCATGATTACTCTTCGCTCTTTCATCCCTCCCTTACAATTACCCTTCTGTCCTTCACCCCTCCTTTACAGTTACCCTTCTCTCTTTCACGCCTCCCCTACAATTGCCCCTTCTCCGTCGCCGCTTCCCTACAATAACCCTTCTCTCTTTCATCCCTCCCCACAGTTATCCTTCTCTCTTTCACCCCTCCCCTACTATTACCCTTCTCTCTTTCACCCCTCCCCTACAACTACCCTTCTCTCTTTTACCCCTCCCCTACATTTGCCCTTCTCCCTACAATTACCCTTCTCTTATTCACCTTTCCCCTACAATTACCCTTCTCTCATTCACCCTTCCCCTACAATTACCCTTCTCTCTTTCACCCCTCCCCTACAGTTACCCTGCTCTCTTTCACCCCTCCCCTACAATTGCTTCTTCTCTGTCGCCGCTCCACTACATTTACCCTTCTCTCTTTCATCCCTCCCCTACATTTACCCTGCTCTCTTGCATCCCTCCTCTACATTTGCCCTTCCCTGTCACCCCCCTCTCCCAGTGCGTTGCCAGCTGAACAGAAGGTAACTAATTAATTTAGGGTAGGGCAGAGAGAGGGTGTGTCTCGAGCTCCCTTAATACCCTCCCTCCTCCCCTCTACTCCCCTTCTCCCCCTCCCCCCCTGCTATTGATTCGACTCCCCCTGCCTACCCCTCTTCGCTCTCCCCCATCCTCCTTACCCTTTATCCCATCCGCCTTTCCCATTTCCCCTTTCCTTTCCTGCTTCCCATTCTCCCCCTCCCCTTCGCCCTCTCACTTCTCCCCTTCCCCTTCCCCCTCCCCTCTCGCAGAGTTGCTATCTAGGACATGTTTAATTCTCTGTGTCTGTAATCTGAATAATAAAAATAATAATAATAATAGTAATAATAAGAAGAAGAAGAAGAAGAAGAAGAAATAAGAAATATACATCTCTTTACTATAATAACGACTTATAGATTTTTGCTTTATGTATACAGAAAAAATAAACCTAAATTTGAATGTATGTAATTCATTATTATTATTATTATTATTATTATTATTATTATCATTATCAAAAAATATCCATCTGTCCCTACCCTCCTCCTATCCCACCCCCTCCCTTCCCTCATCCCATCTCCATTCCCCATATCTTTGCCAGTCTTCCTTCCCCTTCCCCGCCTCTCCCGATCCTCCCCCCGATCCCCTTCCCCCACCCGTCGACGATCAGGGGTGCGTTTGGATCTGTGTGTCACACACACACACACACACACACACACACACACACACACACACACACACACACACACACACACACACACACACACACACACACACACACACACACACACACACACACACACACACACACACACACACACTACTGTCTGTCCATATCACTATCATATGGGACGTTATAAAAAAGTACTTTACATTCATATTATGGCCTTGTTGTGTGGAAGATAGCGTTCTCATAAATATTGGGTTTCTGAGAGAGAGAGAGAGAGAGAGAGAGAGAGAGAGAGAGAGAGAGAGAGAGAGAGAGTGGGTTAAATCTAGTAAAATCATAAACTGTTGTTGAAGGAAATAAAAAAAAAGATTGAGAGGAAAGAAGGCAGAAGGAAAAAAGGACTGGCGTGATTGAGTGAAAAAAAAAAAGTAGAGATGAAGGAAAAGTATAAATATAAGTGGACGTGAAAAGAAAGAAGGAAGAGAAAGGGGGAAGGAAGGAACGAAAGCAGTAAAGATGCTGGAAAAGGAGGGAGTTCAAAGAAAACGGCAATTTACGATGAAAGAGTACAGAGGAAAAGAATAAAGTGGGAAAAACGGAAAAAAAAAATAAAAAGTAGAAATGATAGAAAATGAAGGCATAGCGGAGGGAGAACAAATAGAGCCTGGAAATGGAAAAAATAAAAGAATTAATAATGGAATGAGAGGAAGAAAAATGAAGAGACAGTGATAGGCACAGTAATACAGAAAGACAAGAAATAGAAGAGAGAGAGAGAGAGAGAGAGAGAGAGAGAGAGAGAGAGAGAGAGAGAGAGAGAGAGAGAGAGAGAGAGAAATACAAATCGAAGATCCACGAAGGTCAGTAGAGAAAAAAATAAGAAAATACAGTAAGATGCAGAAGGAAGAGAGAAGGACGCCAAAGAAAAAAAGTAAAGAAAAAAGAAACCTATGATAAAAACAAAGTATCACAACCAACTCTGCTCTCGTGCTGGTCACCATTTCATTTCAGTCGTAATAATAGGGAACGAAAAAGACAGACAGACGGACACAGACGCAGACTCTGACTATACGCAATAAGTTCCGTCCTATCTATTCCCGAACGCGGCTGTGGTTGCATAATGGATCACTCACAGACGTCACAGCACATCATAAATACATCCGTCAGGGATCTTGATGGCGCAGCGAGGCCTTGGGGTTAATGGATCTTGGTGTTCGGTGCTTTGTTTGCGGGGTTTAGGTTTGGTGTTCGATGCTTTTGATGATTAAATAGATGAAACGAAGACTAAGAAGAAGAAGGAGAAGAAGAAGAAGAAGAAAGGAAGAAGAGGAGGAATGTCGCTGTTCATTAAGACGAAGAAGAAGATTGCCTCTATTAAGAACAAAATGCATCATTAAGAAGAAGGAGAATGCCAGTCGACAGCACAAACTTTAAAATAAACCGTGAACCTTTGCTAAATCGCGGTCTTCCGCACTAGAATACGAGCCGTAGCGATCGGCTTACATTCGAGTCCCCATTTTTACTGCAGGATGAACGAGAGTAAGAAGAATAACACTGAATTCACCCGTCTTACGGCTCGACATACTTCCTCATTCACAGACGTCACGGCAGCTCATTAATACTTCACGCACTCTGAAATCTCGATCGCAGTTAGGCTTCGTGGTTGATGGATCTTTCTGCTTCGTTTTCGGTGATTTAGTGTCCGTTGCTTTATTGCTGGATGTCTGCTTCAGTGACTGTTGGTGTTGTTGAATCACTGTTCATTATTCTTCACTGTCTGTTGAATTACTGTTCGTTGTATTTGTTTCACTGTCGGGTACTTCATTGTTCAGTTTCTTCTTTCGCTGTTTCGTGTCACATTGATGCTTCATATTTAATTTGCGTCTATTTTCGAAGTTTCATTGTCCAGTACTTTTTGTTTCATTGTTTCATGCCTCCTTGTATGACTTTTCATATTTTTACGTTTGCGTCTGCTTTCGAAGTTTCACTGTTCAAAACTATCTTCCCAATTCGGTCCTTTGCTTCACTGCTGCATTGTTTGAGACTTGCTTCAGGGATCGATGCTGCTGCTGCTGCTCGAGGGTTGGCTTGTCACTGCTTCACTGTTTGATGCTTCAGGTGTGTAATGTGTCGCCAGGATTTGGAATTTCACTGCAAGCAATAAAATAATGAGTTCGTCTGATTAGGGATCATCATGGGCTTTCGGTTCAGTGGGATAGAGCGACCGATGGGAGAGGCAGCTTCCGGTTATCAGCCAGTAGCTCGTCATCATCATCATCATCATCACTAAAGCTGCAGTCTCCACTTAGGCAAAGAGATTGGGTAAGGCAGGATCCAGAAACAATGGAAGAAAATATGTGACGAAGGTTTTTAATTGCATTGAAGAGCCAAGATTTTGAAAGTCAGTGTCAAAAAATAAAAAGAAAATCATGCCCGACTCTAAATCTTGGAGCAGTTCCGGTTGAAGGAGATAGAGCGACCGGTGGGAGAGCCAGCTTCCGGTAATTCCCCAGTACCGGGTGTTGAGCTCAGATTACCGGGATTTAAAGGGAGCTCTGGGATTAAGGGAGTTTTTATTCTCTCTCTCTCTCTCTCTCTCTCTCTCTCTCTCTCTCTCTCTCTCTCTCTCTCTCACACACACACACACACACACACACACACACACACACACACACACACACACACACACACACACACACACACACACACACACCAACGTGGCCCCTAAATAAATAAAGAAAGAAACTCAATAAGGTCAATATAAATTCGTCTCTCCTCTCAATAACCCGTCCTTTATGTGAATCCTGTGGCAAGCTTAATTTCATACAAGAATAACCTCACAAACTCCACCAATAACACGAAATAGATGACGATTGAATAAAAAAGAAATCTATAAATATCATTCAGTCAGGGTGTGTGCAAAGCTACTTACAGGCTTAAGGACGGATCTGGAAACGAATTTATGTACCTTCTTTAGCAGTATTGGTTTTTAAAGATGGCCTGTTTATCGTGTTATTTTTACTCTTACACCCACCAAATACTTCTCATATAAAGTGCAGATTGTATAACCAAACAAAGTGACATCTGGATATAACTAACTGGCACAGAGGTTTATTTATCGTTTATTGTGGTTACTCTCCTTTATCTCTCCTTTATAAACACTTCCCAGGCGGTGATTCAGGGGTTCTTTTCTTGAATCGTGGAGTGTGAAGGACTCCCGTGCCATGGTGAGGGAAAAATTGTGGGGTCTTTTACGATTTGTTGACCTGGTTTCGCACTTTTGAAAGGGAGATGTGGCTGGCTTCTTTACGTCTGGGGACACTGAGGAGAGGTTCTTGTGTGTGTACGTATGTCTGTCTGTACGTATATGTCGGTATGTCTGTCTGACTTTAGGTATCTAGGTCTGTCTATTTGTGTGTATGTATCGGTGTTTTTAACTTAATGTATCTCAGTATGCCCGTCTAACTTTGTGTATCAAGATGTGTCTGTCTGTTTATTATGTATCTCAGTGTTTGTCTAGCTTTATGTATCTGGATGTATCTGTCAGTCTGTCTGTATGTATGGATGTATAGGTATGTATCTGTCTATCTATCTATCTCGGTGTGTTTGTTCGTCTACAGTGGCATTTCTCTATTTTTGCCTGGCTGTCTTTTGTGTGTGTGTGTGTGTGTGTGTGTGTGTGTGTGTGTGTGTGTGTGTGTGTGTGTGTGTGTGTGTGTTTTATTTACGAACACTTTGATTCCGTGGAAAGGCAATGAATTAGTGCGTGAGAACCTTCCAGTGTGCAGAACGGGAGGGGCTGCAGTAGTCTTTGTAACCCCCTTCACTACCAGAATAATCCCTCACTTCAATAAAATCGTGTGATGGTCGCATAATTAAAACGAAAAATAGATCATCCAAATCAAGCAGTTAGTAGGCGAAATAGTATTGTTTGGAATTTCTTTTTTTAAACTGTCAGACAGAGCCCAGGGTCATTCATCTCAGACTAACGCAAGACCATTATAATCATCTTAGGAAAACCTGTGAAGAGCGTAAGGCGTCGCAGTCAACCATATTACAGCTATCATTGCCACAGCTATAGCCTAGAGTACCTATATACTGTAGCCTTTCTACTCTAACTCGGCCCAAAACTGCTATCTGCCCATACTGACTTTTGAAGTGAAACAGTAGATTAACAACTGAATATAGCCCAAGTCACGAAGAAGTGCTTTAGAAAGGATGTAGTGTCGTACCAATGCCATATTCTGCCACTGTCTTACGTGAAATAAGCTACAAAACTGAGAAATTGAGCCAAGGTAGAGTAAGAACAGGATAGTCACTTTTTCCCATATATCCCGCAACAATCCCAGCTGCGTCCTCTTCCTGGTTGAGAGTATCTCGTACCATTTCAGCTCGAGATGAAAGCAGACACAGCATACCCTGAACCCACGTGATATCTGGCAAATACCTTCAGCTCAGAAAGTCTCTCCCAGGCTAAATTAACATTATTGACAATAGCAAGATGAGAGTCTTAAATGTCAGGACCAACTGCCTAGCCCCTGGCTTCTACGCTTCTCATGGAGCAACGTAGGATTGGATGATGGATGGATAGATGGATGGACAATAGCAAGGAAATGAAAGGGTTGAATTCGTCTCCATCCTCTTAAACCTGAAATAAAGTGTAGAAGATAAATATAACATAGGAATGGCGTCGTAGTTGGTATGTCTTTGAAGGTAGCTAAAATATACAGATAGTGGAGGCCTTCGTACTGGATGGGTTTGTGCAAAGGAGTGCAAAGGAATACAAGGAAGACAAGCAGACGTAGTGGTCCCGTCGAGGCTGCTTGTAACGTAGAAGACTGTATTATCTACTTCTGTGAGCTGCAGACGGGATAGCAAACCCGAAAGGAAAGCAAGGAGAAAAAAACAAACACTTCAGCTTGTTATATAAAGAATAGCAAACTCGAAAGTAATATAGGAAAAAAAAATCCCTTAAACTTGCAGCATAAAGATTAGTAAACTCGAAAAGAAAAAAGGAAGAAATCCACAAACCCTTGAACAGACTCGAAAGAACCTCAGACTTAGTGCATAAATGGAACTTTTTATGAATGAAGCAGAAATTACCTAAGACGCCGTTACACTGGAAGGTCAACGCAAACTTAAGATGAAAGCAGAAAAATAGCAAAAACTTCAGCAAGAGCGAGTCTTTAATACTAACCAGGAAGAATATTGAGAGAGACTTGTGCAGGAGGAATTATTAACCATCATCATCATCATCATCATCATCATCATCATCATCATGACTCATATGGGTTGTTCTTTGTTGACTGGCTGGCGTCTTTTAAAAGTCATAGCGTTTATATTTGTTCACATAGATGCCTGGCTGTGTACACATTGATCGCGGGATAATAAGTGTGTGTGTGTGTGTGTGTGTAGAAATTTGGATTCCACGACGTCTTACGCCACGAAATTAATGATACAGAATCATAGGTTCAACGACACACACACACACACACACACACACACACACACACACACACACACACACACACACACACACACACACACACACACACACACACACACACACACACACACACACACACACACACACACACACACACACACACACACAACGAAACTAACGAAATGTCCGCCAGTACACTCACGAACATTCTGGTGCTTAAAAAAAAAGAAAAAGAAAAAGACACTATATTCATAACCCAGCAAATCACCTCAGTCACGAAATCACTGCAAAATAACCCATCACGAATATGCTACTATTGTGAATTCTCATGACCGTGAAATCGAGCCCACGAATTCACTGACCATAGAAACGCACCACGAACTCCCATTCAGATTCACGTATCACGAAATCACTAACGCTGGTACTCACCCTGATCACGAATTCGTTAACTCATTGACCATCTGAATACTCTTACCACGAAACCATTCCCACTGCTTTACTTACTAAATTATGAGTCAGCTCTTTCTCCAGTCCAGCAAATCCACCTTCCACGAATTCGCAGACAACGAAATCGAGGCTACGAAATCACTGACGCGCGGCCTTTACAGAGTCACTAACCTTTCAAATCACTGCATGACGAATTCAGTGACCTTACGAATCACCCTTTCACAGATTCGTTACGGATTCTCCTGCCACAAATATTTCATCGACCCATCAGATCCATTGACCACGAAATTGCATCCACGAAGATTGTGATGCACGATTCCCATGAAAACCCGTGGTGGTGCAGAAGAGAGAAAGAGAGAGAGAGAGAGAGAGAGAGAGATGAGGACACAAATGGTAAAGAGAGCGTCCGTCCACGTCATAGCTAAGTCTCTCTGGCCTCATTATACCAGGTCACGCTTATTCCCCTCAGTGATAATTATACCGGTACACCAGTCATACCACTTAAACCACCAGACCTGGCATACCACTAACCTGTATACTACGATGCTTCTGTCCCTCATACCACTGTATACCGATAAATTTGGCATACCACTAGCCTATGTAACAAGATTTTTCCAGTCATACCACTACAGGAGGTCAAGATATTTTCACTACACCTGTCATACCGCCTTGTTATAACGCTGATGATATAGTCTTGTTCCTTCACAACACCAGGGTATACTCACATCGGAAGGGTATAAAATAAATGGTATTAAGGTAACATTTACAGCATCTAAATTCTTTCTGTTTAGACGAAGGTTTAAGACTCCCTCTAAAATAGTTAAATAAACCAGTCACACCACTATACAAGGACACATATGATATAGAGCTACGGTATTCGTTCTCTCTCACACCACACCACACTGCCACCACACCACACTACTAACGCACCACACTACCACCACACCATACTACCACCACACCATACTACCACCACACCATACTACCACCACACCACACTACCATCATACCACACTACTGCTGCATTATATCACACAGTTACCACACCATACCTACGCATTCTTAACACAATAACCTCTTACTGCAGCTACATTACCACCACACTGCAATATTTCCACGACACCACCAACACACCACACAAATATAGGCTATCTTTCTTGCCACACCACACACCACACTCCACCACTACCTCCTTCTCCGTGGCCCTACAACTAATACTCATGCAGCCTAATACCAGCACACCACCACATCATTCTCACCGTACCACACCAGGCCGGAACATTAATCCTGTCCCATTACTCCACGGCATTACATATTTTCTACCAAACTAGAACAAAACATCTGGCAGTACTACTACATTATACCGCCATCACATCACAGTACATCACACCACCTCACCCCATCTCTCCTACCGCACCACAGTAGATAAAACTGCTACTACATTATACCACACCACACTGCATCATTCTCACACCACGCCACACACCACACCACACCACACACCACATCACAGCACTGCTTGTAACTTACCACACCACACCACCCTACCCCACCCAATCACTTCTACCACACCACAAGAACCAGTACATCCATAACATTATGCCACACATATTTCACCACCACCACCGCACCACCACCACCATCGTAACTAACTCACACCATCAGCCGATTCTTCCCCTTGAATATTACACACGACACCCTCGAATATTACACACTACACCCTCGAATATTACACACTACACCCTCGAATATTACACACTACACCCTTGAATATTACACACTACACCCTTGAATATTACACACTACACCCTCGAATATTACACACTACACCTTCAGCTAGTACACACTACTCCCTTGAATATTACACACTACATCGTTGAATATTACACACTACTCCTTTGAATATTACACACTACGTCTTTGAATATTACACACTGCACCCTCGAATATTACACACTACACCCTCGAATATTACTGCACCCTCGAATTTCAGTCTCTTAAAGTATGCCCCTTGGGTGTCTCCTCTTCCTACAGAATCTCCTCCTATTTCATATACCTCCTCCTCGCCCTCCTATCCCCTTGTCCTTCTTCCCCCTACCACTCATCGCCCCCCTCCTTCCCTTCAGGCACATACTAACTCATTGCACCCAGTGAAATATAGCATGCTTGAACACACACACACACACACACACACACACACACACACACACACACACACACACACGAGCGGGGACATACTTGCACACGTACACTTATAATCTAGTATACTGTATACAATGGACTCATTTACCATAATCTTCATGTAATATAATTCAGTCGACTACTTTGTATTCCCCCCCCTTCCATCCGTCCATCTCACGCACAAAACTGATTAGCTCAACGTACGAACACGTACATACATATATTCATTTTTTTTATAATGAATGGAGTTAGGAAAAACAAGGGGGAAAAAAATAAGCCTATGTACCTAAAGGCATCCACCATTCATAAAATACTTATAACAATTGGATTTAAAATCGAGAGGATTAAATGTATGTGGGAAGCAACTCCCAGGAAGTGAATTCCAGAGAGTAGTAGTTCTGGGGATAAATGAATTTTGATAAGCAGTGGCTCTGCATTGTGGGGGAGAGAGTGTGAGTTCATGGGCGCTCCCAGCTGCCCGAGTATTTCGGGAGAAAATGTGAAGGGGAGGCACAATTGAAGCCAGTTCGTTAGAGCACTTACGGTAAAAATATCGATAAAATAGTGCTACAGTACATACAGTACATACAGACTTGCATAATAAATACCTACATGCATAATAAATACATTCACATACATTCATACTTACATAAACACATTCACGTACACACCCAATCACTGCCTTTTCACACACACACACACACACACACACACACACACACACACACACACACACACACACACACACACACACACACTGATCAGTCAGCCAAATAGGATTTTTGAATCTTAAGGAGCAGGAGGAGAGATCTTCAGATGTTTGGCGAAGGAGGGATGAAGGAAGGTGAAGGAGGGGTGAAAGAAGGTGAAGGAAGGTGGATTAACATTGAAGGAAGCAGTGGGTAGGAAGGAAGAAGTTATGGGGGAAAGAAGGAAAAGGGATGAAGGAGGCAATGAGAAGGAAGTCGAATGAAGTACGGATGAAGGAACAAGAAAAAAAGAAAACAGAAATGAAGGAAGGAGGCAATAAGGAGAGAGAGAGAGAGAGAGAGAGAGAGAGAGAGAGAGATGGGCATACAAGACGTCTTCGGACTGAAGGGGTTATGAGATTTGAAGGAGTTACTAAGAAGGAAGGAAGAAAGGAAGACAGAAATGAGGAGGCATAAAAGAAGGGAAGAAGAATGCTGGTGCGTTGAGGAATTTGAAGGAGGGAGGAAACTAGAGGAGAGAGAGAGAGAGAGAGAGAAGGGGGGGTTAAAGTAGGAGAGTGGAGGAAGCTGGAGAGTAGATGAGACGGGGGGGGGAGGGTTCGAGGGAAGAAGGAGAGGAGGTAAATGGAGATGATGAGGGGAGGGAGGAGGGGGTGCGGATGAGGGGAGAGGTAATAGCATTATGGTAACAGGTTAGGCGGAGTCAGTAGAAAGGGGAGGGGGGGGGGAGGCGGAGAAGGGAGATAACGAGGTAGGAAAGATGGGGAGAGGAGAATGAAGAGACAAAGGAGGGGGAGGAGGGAAAGGGGTAGCGATATAGGAAAGACGAGGAGAGAATGAGGAGGAGAGGGAGAGGAAGAAGGGAGAGAGAGGAAGGTGGAAAAGAAGAAAGATGGAGAGGGAAAATCATGTGAAGGAAGAGGAGGGGGAGAAAGAAAATTAGGAGGAAGAGAAGGGGGAGAGGAAAGGAGGGAGAGAGGAGGGAAAGATGCCAATGAGACAGGAATGAGAAGAGGGAAAATGAGTGGTAAAATGACACAACTAATGTTAATGAAGGTGATAATTGTAGTAAAGAAGAATAAAGGTGATGAGAGAGGGGAAATAAAGGAAGAAGATGAGTGAAAATGAGAAGTTAAATCTAGAAGAGAAATAGAGAGAAGAAAAAAGAATAAGAAAATGATGGAAGAGAGAAGAGGACCGAAAAAAAGAGTGAAAGAAGAAATACGTGAAAATAGGAGAGAAGGAGCGAGACAGAGAGAAGATGGGAAGGAGGAAGAGAGATAGAAATGGAGAAGTGGGGAGAGTATTATAGTAAGAGAGAGAGAGAGAGAGACAGACAGACAGACAGACAGACAGAGAAGCTAATAAAAATGAAATAAAGAAGAGGTGATAGTGAGAGCAGGAGAGGGGAAAGGAGATATATTGAGAGAGAGAGAGAGAGAGAGAGAGAGAGAGAGCAGATAGTGAAGACGGAAAGGAGGAGGAGGATAAAATGGGAGGAGAAAAGACAGAAGATTGACACTTAAAGGGGAGGGAAGGAGGGGAGAGAAGAAAGAGCGAGGATTGAAGAAGAAGGAGAAGAAGGAGGATAGTTAGAAGGGAGAAGAAGAAAGTAGGGGAAAGGAGGGGAGGAGAGTGGAGGGTGGAAAGAAGGAGAAAGAAAAGGAAGGAGTGACGGGGAGAGGGAAAGGGAGAGGGAGGGAAGGTGAATGAAAAAAGCATAGTAGATAATGTAGTAAAGAGACAGGAAGTTGGAGATGTCAAGGAAAATAAAATAAAAAATGGAAGAAGGAAGATGGTAACAAAAGGAGAGGGAAAGAAAAGATGGATAGTGAAGGGAAGAGAAGATGGACATTGAGGGGAAGAGAAGGGGGAGAGATGGGAGAGGGAAGGCAATCTATACAAGTGTACTGAGGGAAAAAGGAGGAGGAGGAGAAGAGGGTATGGAGAGGAGGGACGAGAAAAGAGAGGAGGGGAGAAGAGAGATGGAATATATAAGGGGAAACTCTGAATGGGTCTTTGCTAGGCCAAGTAAAAGCATGTACGGTGAGGAGGAGGAGGGGGGAGGGAGATTAGTGAAGGTTGAGAGAAGAGAAGCGTGTGATGCTTGGATGAAGAGAAAGAGAGGAGGAACTAAATTGGAAGAGAAAAAGGTTTACCGGAAGAGGGAAAGAAAGAAAGAGGAGAAGAAACCAGTGAAGACGGAGGAAAAGAAAGAGGAGGAGGACGATAATGCGAAGGAAGACGAGAGAAGAATAAGAGAGCTGAGGAATGATGAGGAGAAGAGGTAAGGTCGAGATTGTTTGCAGGAGGGGAAAGAGGATTTGGAGGAGGAGTGCGGATGGAAAGAAGAAGGAACATGATGATAAGGAAGGAAGGAGGGAAGATAGACGTGAGACAAGGGGAAAATGGGGGGAAGAAAAAGTTGGGGCGGCAGAAGAGGAGGAAGATGACAGAGAGAAAAAGGGGAGAGGAAAGAAAAGGAGTAACGTTGGTTAGGTAGTGGGACAAGGAGAGGCAGAAGTAGCGTAGATGGAAAAAGTCTGAGAAATGAAGTGGAGTGGAAGAAAAGATTAACTGAGAAGTGGAGAGGGGAGAAAGGAGGTACTAGGCAATGTAGCGAGATGAGAGAGAGAAGAGAGAGAGAGAGAGAGAGAGAGAGAGAGAGAGAGAGAGAGGTGGAAGCAGGAACAGGATAAATTAAGAAGGGGAGGGAAAGACTGACAGTAAGATCTATCTATCTATCTATCTATTGCCAGACGCCTCAATCCCGTTTGGGGTGGCCACAAACAAATCGCCTCCAAGTCGCCCTGTCCCCCGCCATTTCACTGCCCTGCTCCCAACTCACACCCCCCTCTCTCATATACCTCTCCACCCCATCCTTCCATCTCATCCTCGGCCTCCCCCTCCCTCTTCCCCCCTCCACCTCACTCACATACACTCTCTTCGTCAGTCTTACACCCTCCATCCTCTCCACATGGCCAAACCACCTCAGTGTGTTCCTCATAACGCTTCCTATCACATCCACATCCACACCACAACGCTCCTTTACAGTAAGATGGGAGGGAGAAAAAATAAAGGTAGACTATCTAGTTAGATGAAGGGAGAGGGAAGAAAAAGAGAGTGAAGAGGAGAGGGACAAAAAGACAGGAAAGAGGAGAGGGAGAAAAAGAGAGTAAGGAGGAGAGGGAGAGGAACTGGGGGAGGAGTGAGGAGAGGGAGAGGAACTGGGGGAGGTGTGAGGAGAGGGAGAGGAACTGGGGGAGGAGTGAGGAGAGGGAGAATAATATGTATGGTGAAACTCAGAACGGGTCGTGGCTGGGACGTTAGGTAAAGGATTGTGGGTTGGTTGGGTTAAAGAGAAGTGAGACAACGATTGGGGAAGAGAAGAGTGAGTTGAAGTAAGGGAAAGAGAAGAAAAGACTGCTGTTTTGATGAATGAAAAAAGGCGAGGAAAAAGGGGAAAGAAGTAGGATTACAACGGAGAGGAAGACGAAAGATGATTGGCAGTGAGAGGGGAGGATGGGTGGGGAGAAGAGGTAGGGTAGAAATTGTAGGCGAGAGGGGGGGACGATGTGGGAAGAAAGAATGGATAGAAGTGGCGTGATGGGCGTGATAATGAAAGGGAAGAAGGGAGAAAGATTGACGTTGAGAGGAGGGGGAAAGGGGAGGAAAGAGAAACGTAGGCTAGAGAAGGGAGAGAAGATTGACGTTGAGAGGAGGGGGCGAGGGGAAGAGAGGAGGGAAAAAAATAGGTTTGACAAAGTAGGTAGAAGGCAGGAGGGGGAGAAGAGGAAAGAGAACAGATGAAGATGGAAGAAGTGGGGCGATAACGAAATAATTGGGAAGAGAAGACTGACAGGAGGGGAGGAGGGGAAAAAGGGGAGAAAGAAGTTAGTCTGGGTAGCGTAGTGGAGAAATGGTTGGAAAGGGAGACGATGGAAGAAGAAAAAATACGGAAGGAAAAATGGAGAGGCGAGGAGAGAAAGCAGATTAAGGAAGCAGAAGGAAGAGGGACGTGAGGTGGGGAGAGGGGAGAAAATAGCAAAGAGATAGAAGGAGGAGAGGAGGAAGACTAAGATGGAAAAAGGGGATATAAAAATTAAAACACACGGAATAGAAAGGAGAGGGAAAAGAAGATTGGCAGAGGAAGTTGGGAAGAAAGAAGATGGTGTAGGCAGTGCGAAAAGAAGGTTGGAGAGGAAGAGAAGGAGAGAAGATGCAAGGAAAAGCTTTGAAGATGGAAGAACGAGGAGAGAGAGAGAGAGAGAGAGAGAGAGAGAGAGATTGACGGAGAGGAGGAGGAGACGAGGAGGGGAAGAGGGGAAAGGGTGTAATTTTGCTTGTATAGCGTAAAGAGAGGAGAGGAGAGAGAGTTCATGTATGTAGAGAGAGAGAGAGAGAGAGAGAGGTGGAACGTATGGCGAAGCTGTGAATGGATGTTGACCTTGAATTAAATGGAGGGTTGTGGATAGGTGAAGTGAAGTGGATTGGGGGCAGTGGAGGATTGTGGGTGGATGGAGTGAAGTGGATGAAGTGGAGTGGAGGGTTGTGGGTGGGTGAAGTGGATTCGGGGGAGAGGGTGGTTGTGCGTGGGTGGAGTAAAATGGATGAGAGGGACTGGAGGGGTGGGGCGAAGGGAGTGGGTGGTTGTGGGTGGGTGAAGTGATGAGGTGGAGTTGTTGTTGTGGGTGGGTGGAGTGAATTGGATGAGGTGGAGTAGGTGGCTTAATGGACGTCTGAACGCCCTAATACGCATTCTTCAGACGGGGGTGACGTAGGTGCCTCTTATGTACATGGTAGAGGGGGCTTATGTACGGCAGTGTGTGTGTGTGTGTGTGTGTGTGTGTGTGTGTATAGCAGGGTTCTATATGTTTCAGTATGTAGAGATTTATGTATGTATGTATGTGCGGGTATGTGTTTTTGTGGGAGCTTTATATCCGTGTTTTATTTGTGTTTATACTTAGTGGGATTCTAGGAGATACTTAGATGAACGATGATTAGTGAGTTACAGAAAACGATGATAAAAAGAGAGTATAAAGGAATATTTCAGTGTTTCTGTATGGTCATTACCTCCAAGAAATCAATGAAATAGGAGGTAAAATAGACGATGATAAGGGAGTGAAGGAAAATTGCGATAAAGAAACGGTAATGTGAAAGATAAGAATATAAAGCAGATAGGAAGGAATATATCTTTGCCCCCCCCCCCTCTCTCTCTCTCTCTCTCTCTCTCTCTCTCTCTCTCTCTCTCTCTCTCTCTCTCTCTCCGAAGATTAACTAAAGTGGCATATATACAGTATAGAACCAGATTTCTAGGAGAAGAAGGTCACAAAGAAGAGGAGATTTGAGAGGGATTTAGAGAGTTACATAAGCGCCCACAATATGTCCAATTTACCCTCCGTGGATTAGCGTCTGGCCGATACTGCGATAAAAGATAGTAGATAAATCCGTTAGTAAAGCTTGTGTGGCTCTCTCCCCACCCACCGATCCCACGGTTATCTCCCCACCCACCGATCCCACGAAGTTACATAAGTTATAAGGCTCTCTCCTCACCACCCCTCCCCAGGTTAGGTTCTCTCTTCACCCACCCATCCCCCTGTTACATAGATTATAAGGCTTTCTCCCCACCCACTCATCCCCCGGTTACATGGTTATAAGGCTTTCTCCCCACCCACCCATTCCCCGGTTACATGGTTATAAGGCTCTCTCCCCACCCACCCTTCCACCGGTTAGGATCTCTCTCACTCCACCCACCCATCCCCCGGTTACATAGTTTACTAGGCTTTCTCCTCACCCACCAGTCCCCCGGTTACATAAGTTACAAGGCTTTCTTCCTACACACTCATCCCCCCGGTTACATAATTTACTAGGCTCTCTCCCCACCCACTCATCCCCCCGGTTACATAGTTTACAAGGCTCTCACCCCACCCACCCATCCCATGGTTGAATCAGCGATAAATAAATAAAAATAATAATACGCTGACCCTAATGTAAAAAAAAAAAAAAAAATCTCTCCCCACATACCACTTCAGCACTTATAATCTACAACTTCTTCCTTTGATACGAATACATCTCACCAGAAATTGAAATAGGAATGAAAATATACAAAGGAAAAGGGGAAATTAGACCCCTTCAGTAAGATGACACCTGTATAAATCTGAATTCTTGCCACCTTTAGACGGTCTTTATATCAAGAAGGACTTAGCGTTGTGAGGAGGTTAGTGAAGACAGTTTTCGACCTCTTCATTTCGAGAGGTGTTCCCTAAATTGCGTGTGATTTTGTGGGGTTCCGGGAACAAAAATAAAAATAAATCTAGAGGCCCTCCAACGGGGAAATCACACCAGCCGCGAGCCGGTACATATTTAGGGCGGCTTGGAATATGACTTTGATCTTGACCTACTTTCACCAATTTCGTACTCGCAGGAGATTTTCAACCGTAGTACACGCCTGTAAAATTATGATATCTTGAGCTTTTGCGAAGTTCTCTTATAACGGACAGACAGACCTTGACCGACTTTCACCAATTTCGTATTCGTGATCGCGTTTTTTTCGTACTACACACCTGTAAAATGTTGTGATGATAGCGGTTGCGAAGTTATCCTGCTAACACACACACACACACACACACACACACACACACACACACACACACACACACACACACACACACACACACACACACACACACACAAACTGAAAACAATACCAGCTGGGCTATAGCGGCTGGTAAAAAGGGCATTATATTAAATCGATCACTCGATTTCGCTACGCACGACTCCCTCCAGTTGCGTAAGAGCTCTGAATACGCCAAGTTTTTGTCGTCTTGCATCAGAGTTAGACCTGAATAAGGTACAGAGGCAAAGAAGTAAATCCATCGACGTATCTGAAAAGGGATGAAGAAGTTTGCAAATGTTCGCACCCAGTCGAGCAATAGTGATGACATAATAGGGACTCGGACACACACACACACACACACACACACACACACACACACACACACACACACACACACACACACACACACACACACACACACACACACACACTTCACCCACGGTCTCAGTGGCTTCGAGGATTTCTTGGCACCTCTTCCTAAGCGATTTACTCTGTACATTACACCAGGATACCCTCGTGTGGGTCACTGATGCAAATTATGTCGATTTTGTAGCTTTGTAAATAACGTATAGGTGAATGTTAATTAGATGCATACAAAATAAATCGCCGTGGGAGAGGCTTTACGAAGCTTCCGGTGTCATCTCAAATTCAGATCTCTCTATAAACGGCTCCCTCCCATCGTACTTCGCCAGCATGGAGGAGAAATAGCCCTTGAGCCTCAAAGTATCGTCCCCCAACACTGACGAATACATAGTGGAAATATCGAACCATCTGAAACGAGCTCGAGTAGAGATAAGGTTTTCACTGTATTTCGCCATTTGTAAAATTTCTTCAGACAAAACTGGGAAGATGGTTGTTTCTTTGACCTACCTTGGCGCTGTGGATCAGTTGCCCCACAGAACCAGTTAAAAATAAAAGGCTTAGACGAGGATAGTAGAGCTGCCACCCGATGTCAGGCGTATGCAAGCCGGCCGCAAAAATACATAAACATATTGTCACAGTTGCCTCATCCACCACCCTTTGGTTACGCAAGTCCCCACAGTACCGTACACAGTTCTTGGAGGTGTGTGTGTGTGTGTGTGTGTGTGTGTGTGTGTGTGTGTGTGTGTCATATTTGGACCTCCAAATGAGAACAATCTTTTCTGCATGCAACAAAGGATTGAAAAATTTGTAGGTACTTCCCACACTCGCCGCTCCCAACAGTTAATCAAGCTTGGCAATACGCATTTCTCGGAAGTGCATGATTAAGTCTAAACCCCCTAGATAAGAAGAATATTTATTTGTATAAGGAAAAATGGCACTGAGGAAAAAAAAAAAAAAACTCTTCTTACTGCCTATGGCCTTCATTTTTTCAGGACAGAGTATCCAGGAATCTCGAATAAACAGATGCTAATTTTGGGCTTTTTTTTTTTTTTTTTTTTTTTTCTGTGGAAGGGACGGGTTTTACAGATTCCCAGCCTTTCGTTTGTAATTTTATTTTTAGTGCATAAAAAAAAAAAAAAAAACGCTGCTGCTCCTCTCTCATTTGCCATCTGCTTTGGTCACGCAGCTCATCGCAATATACAGTTCTTGGAAGTGTGGGGAAAATGCAGATCCCGAGGTGAGAAAAATATTATGTGTATGTAAGATAGGGAGGAAAAACTGACTGTTCTTTCCCCACCCACCACTCCCTCCGGCAGCAGGAACCCTCGCAGCATACATTTCTTCCATGTGAAAAAAAAAAAAAAAAAAAAAAAAAAAAAATCTTACAAAAAATCAAACTGAAAAAATCCCTTGGCATGTAGACGGAAAAATAGAACGCTGTCTGGCCCACCCTGTTCCCCACGTTGAACACATGAACACGTCTTTTGATATTTTATTCTAGTTACTCAATAAGTGATCAATTTTTGAGACAAGGGGAAACCTGCTGTAGAAAAAGGATTAATGGAGACTATACCTTACCCGTTCAGTTCAATCTCCTGAGCTGAGGAAAATCGTCTGGAAGAACCTAGAGTAAAACATGAGTCGTCCTTGGGGTTAAAAACTGAAATTATGATGCACTGTTCTTCGAAATGTCAGAAAAATCAGACACCTATATTTTTAACAACGGCTTTCAGAAACTCACCAGGCTCTTTCCAAACCCACCCATGCCTCCGGTAAAATGATCTTTAAAAAATACACAGTTCTAGGTTATCCCAAAGAGGTGAAAGGACCAGACAAAGAAAAAATAGCATCTGCATTTAAAAACGAGGGAGAAAAGTAGGCATGCTCTTTCCCAACCCACCAAGACCTCCGATTAAGAGACCTCCCGAAATACACAATTCTTGGAGTTCAAATATCCGAGCAAGAAAATATTGTCTGCATATATATATATAAAATTGCTGGAAAAATGGGTAGGCTCTTTCCTCAACCACCAGTCCCCCTGGTAAAAAAAAACCTTCGCAAAATACAACTCTTCTCGTTCATGCGAAATAGGACAGAATTTAAAACTGCGATGGAGGGTAAAAGGCATCGGCATGTAAGAGAGGCGAGAGAGGCGTGAAAAACTGTGTGTGTGTGTGTGTGTGTGTGTGTGTGTGTGTGTGTGTGTGTGAGAGAGAGAGAGAGAGAGAGTATATTTGTGTG
The DNA here is from genome assembly GCF_032717465.1 of Coenobita brevimanus. Classification (NCBI taxonomy): domain Eukaryota; kingdom Metazoa; phylum Arthropoda; class Malacostraca; order Decapoda; family Coenobitidae; genus Coenobita; species Coenobita brevimanus. The sequence goes on along the minus strand of NC_137017.1, from coordinate 6,322,583 downwards.
CTTGTGTGTGTGTGTGTGTGTGTGTGTGTGTGTGTGTGTGTGTGTATTAGTGAGAGAGAGAGAGAGAGAGAGAGCACCACTCCCTCCGACCACCACTGCGTCAGGAAAACAAAGTCAAAAGTTGGGTTAAAAAAGGAAAATGGAAAAAAGAAAAATCGCCCTTTGTAATGACAGAAGGGACAAGAATGAATGATAAAACTTTTGACACGAAAACTACGCTTGGCTCTTCCATTGTTCATTTTTTACGCATTTTGAAAGAGAGAGAGAGAGAGAGAGAGAGAGAGAGAGAGTGAGTGAGACAAACTGTGTAGATAGATACATAGGTGGATGTATTAAGAGACAGATAGACAGATAGATAAATGGGTAGGTAAATAGACAGGTAAACAGATAGATTGGTAGGTTCGTGGGAAGGTAGATACAAATAGACAAATATATTGAGAGAGAGAGAGAGAGAGAGTGAGAGTGAGAGGATTCAGCAAGAGGGAAGAAGGAGGGAGGGGTATGCGAAGGAAAGAGGAGGTGCCAGATGAGGAAGAGGTTGCTGAGAGAGAGAGAGAGAGAGAGAGAGAGAGAGAGAGAGAGAGAGAGAAGGGGGGGGGGTTGCCGGCAGATAATTAAACCTGCAGCCGTAATCCGGTAACATTAAGCCGGTTCAGCCCGATGCCGTGGCCTAGTTACGCCCCTTATCGCCTCATCTCCCCCTCTCTCTCTCTCTCTCTCTCTCTCTCTCTCTCTCTCTCTCTCTCTCCCCCCTCCTTCCCTCCCTCCCTCCCCTAGTCCCCTCTTCATCTTACCTCTCTCTTACTCTCTCCCTTTTACCAACCCCCAAGCCCTCCTCTCCCCCTGCAAGTAAGATCTGGGGGGAGGGGGGAGGAAATTATATTAAGGTGGGGATGAGGGTTGTGGGGGAATCTTGAGGTTGGGGAAATTGGGGAGTGAACGTTTTTTTTCTATAACATTTACCGTTGGGGAGAAACTTAAACCATGAACCTCTGAATTTATCGTGTATGAGCTAGTAGAGAAGGGTGGTACGCGCGTATGGGGGTGAGGTGAAGATGCAGAGAGTTTGAATGTCACTTGTGTACCATAGGAACCTCGACTGGGAACATTTAAAACACATGGAAGGACATACTACTCCACCACCTTAAATATCCGTCTTTATCTGCGAGTCAAGAAGATATTAAGATTATGATTTGAGTCGAAATTCATTTTGTCTTCTCTCTGTTTTCCCTAACCTTTCGTTTTTCTTTTGTTCCATCCGATGTAGAAGTGTGTGTGTGTGTGTGTGTGTGTGTAACAATTTTTAGAAGCATGTTTTTCTACCTTTAATCTGGTTTTCTGGTTCTCGTTTTCCTTCTCCAATTCTGATGAAGGTGTGTCTGACGCAGGTGGAGGTGAAGGTCGGGAAGAAATGATTTTTTTTTTCTTTTTTCTTTTTTCACTCCTGCTTTTTCCTTTTGGTTCGTATTGTCTTTTTTTTTTTATTCTCAACTCGATTTGTATATTATTTCATCCTGTGAATATTTCTTTCCTTCCTGGTTTTCTTCTCCATGGCTGTATGTGTGTGTGTGTGTGTGTGTGTGTGTGTGTGTGTGTGTGTGTGTGTGTGTGTGTGTGTGTGTGTGTGTGTCCCTTACCTTTTCCCCCCTCCGTTTCCCGCTTTCCCTTATTTCCCTTCTTCCTTCACCCTTCTTCTCCCTCTCCTCCTCCCTTCTTTCTCCTCTCCCTTTTATTTTTTCTTCCCCGCCGTCTCTGATTTTGTTTCCCTGCTATTCCTTTAACCCATTTTCCGTCGATCGTTTAATTTCCCTTCTTTCTTTTACTTTCCCCTCACCTAGTTTGCTCTCTCTCTCTCTCTCTCTCTCTCTCTCTCTCTCTCTCTCTCTCTCTCTCTCTCTCTCTCTCTCTCTCTCTCTCTCCCTCCTAAATCATGCTCCCTTGGCTCATCGTTACCATACCCCTCACTCCTCTCTTTTCTCTCTCTCACCTTCCCTTCTCTTTATTTCTTCTCCCTCTCTCTGTCTTCTCTTTTCCCCAAATCTCCCTCCCTCTCAGTTTCTATCACCCTTATCTCCCACTTTCTGTCTTCCTGTTTCTTTCACTTCCTCAATATTTTGCTACGTTTTCCTCCACTTCCTTACCTCTTCCTTCATCTCTGTTCCCCTTTCCTCCCACTTCACCCCTTCCTCCCCCCCTCTCTCTCTCTCTCTCTCTCTCTCTCTCTCTCTCTCTCTCACTTTCTAAACCCTTATTGCTCATTCACTTCCCCCCATATTTTACTCTGTATTTCTCCGCTTCCTTAACTCTCCCTTCCTCTCCCGTCCCCATTCCTCCCATTTCACTCCACCTCTCTCTCTCTCTCTCTCTCTCACTCACTTTTTCCCTAAAGCCTTATTGCCCTCGCTCTACGGGTAGTGATACAGCCTTTGCCGAAATGAGAGAAGGAGGTCCCATATCGATAGCCAGACCTCTCCCTTCCCCTCGTAAAAAATATATATTATTATGATATTGGAGAGCCTTCACCTGTCGCACGTGAGGGGGAGGGAGGGAAAGATGGAGAGAGGGAGGGAAGGGGGGAAAGGAGAGAGAGAGAGAGAGAGAGAGAGAGAGAGAGAGGGTAAGGATTCAGAAAGAGGGAAGAAGGAGGGAGGGGGGATGCCAAGAAAAGAGGAGGGTATCAGACAAGGAAGAGGTTGCTAAAAGAGAGAGAGAGAGAGAGAGAGAGAGAGAGAGAGAGCTCTATGAGAAGATGAGGGTACCAGACATAGAAGTGGTTGCTAGAGAGAGAGAGAGAGAGAGAGAGAGAGAGCTATGAGAAGAGGGTTTTAAATGGAAAGACGGAAGAAAGGTGCCAAGAATGAAGAGGTTGCCAGGAAGGAGGAGGGTGTTAGGAGGGGAGGTAAGATTTTCGGGAGGGGTGCAAAGGAGGAGAAAGTTTAGATAGAGGAAAGTGCGAGGAGGAAGGAAGGAAGGAAGGAGGGAAGGAAGGAGAAGGAAAGAAAGAAGAAACGAAAGAAGGAAGGAAGGAAGGAAGGAAGGATGGATGGAAAGAACTAACGAACGAACGAATAAACGAACGAGGAACAAAGGAAGGGAGGGAGGAAAGAAGGGAGGGAGGGAGGAAGGAAGGAAGGAAGGAAGGAAGGAAGAGGATCTCAGGTGTGGAGGAGAGGGCCCCCAGTGAGAAAGGAGAGCGCTAGTTGGGATGGACAGGTTACCAAGAGAGAGTAATTAAGAACGGAGGAGGAGGAGGAGGAGGAGGATGCCAGGGAAGGAAGAAGGAAGCCAGGGGAAGAAAGATAGAGAGTTCCAGGGAGGGGAAGGAAAGAAGAAAAGGAGGGTGTCATGTGGAGGGCGAGCAAGAGAGGAGGTGTCAGATACGGAGCAGGAAGGAGAAGAGAGAAAGGTGCCAGATGGAGGGGAGAGAGAATGTCAGTTACGGAGAAGAGGAAGGGAGGGAGGGAAGGAGGGGTGACAGGGAAGGATAATGAAGGGAGGATGGTAAGGGAGAGAAGAGGAGGGCTTTGATATAGAGGGAGCGAAGGAGGGTGTCAGGTGTGGAGCAGGTGGAGGGAGGATAGAGACGAGTGCCAGCGAGGAAGAGGGACAGATAGGAAAGGAGGGGTTAGAGAGGGGGGGGGGATGATGGCTGTCACTAGTAACTGGACAATGTGACAACCCCGATAAGAGCGGACAGATATTGTGATCCCTCCTTTATTGCTCAGCCAACATCAATGTGCCACCTAACCCACACACCCTCCCACACAGGTCCCTTCATCCACACCTGTCCCTTCATCCACACCTGTTCCTTCATCCACACCTGTTCCTTCATCCACACCCGTTCCTTCATCCACAGCTGTTCCTTAATCCACACCCGTATTTAACGACATCCTTAAGCTTTACCCATACCAAGGCCTGTTATGTAGACACTTATTTTTCATCCACACCAAGTCTTTTCATCCACACTAAGTATTTATATTCTCATTTGTATTTGTTATCGTCACCAAAATCGGTTATCCATACCTATGTTCGTTATCCACACCAAGTTCGTTATCCACACTGGTACACTGGTATTCTTTTTGCACACCATGTCTCTTTATCCACATCATGTCCTTTTATCCACACCAAACCATCTTCTGGGGAATGAAATTTGGACTCTATTTAAACCCAAACCCCAGATTGTTTCGGTGATTACGAAATTCCATTATCCTTCTGATTATGAGTATCTTGTAGACCCAGCACAAATTGCAAGCAATAATTAATCCTACTAGCCACTTAATACAGGTAGTACATTGATAGTACAGGTAGTGGTGTTGAGAGGATTTGATTGGTTACTAGACCTTTGGCATAGTACATGCAGCGGATGACTCAGTAGTGTTAATGTAATTGTCTTGTTATTTATGCTTTGGTATTATGGAGTGTTTCGATGTTGGTAAGGTGATGAAAAGAGAATATGTGATTTAATTTGAAGGCGGGAGAATGCTTGGTAGGCTAAAAAGTAATTTGATTAATATGAGAAATGAGGATGCAAGAAAGAGAGATATGAACGGAAACACAGTCTAGGGAACTAACAGATGGAGTTGGTTGGCTGGAAGACTGTGTAGGGGGAACACATAACAAGGGAGTGACAACAAGTGGACGGATTAACTGTAGCAGGGAATGTGTAGCTTAGGCATATATATAATGTACATTACAGTTTTACTCTTTATTTGAGTGCTACAAGGGTTCAGAATTCTCCTGTGGGCGGAACACTATAATATTCTTTTTTCTAATAATACTTTTGTCTGACCCTAAGGCTATTATTGTATTCAGCTCAGGAAAGACCGCTCGGACTCAAGGCGTTAATATTCTTCACTGAGCTAAAAGACGACCTCCTACTTGGACCACAATATCTCCACTCACGGAAATATCTCCGCCATCCCACCAGCATCCCCTCCCCCTCTCTTCCCCCCGCAAACACACACACACACACACACACACACACACACACACAAACACACACACACACACACACACATATATATATATATATATATATATATATATATATATATATATATATATATATATAGATATTTATTTATTTATTTGTGTATATATGTGTGTGTGTGTGTACGTTGTTATGGTAATTGTTATTTGTTGCCGGCATCGTAATCATCAGCAGCAGTCAAAACAACAACCATTCATTTCCCTTTTAACCACTGTCAGGAATACAGTTTTATAAATTTGTAATCACTAATAGCACTGTAGCATAAATGGCTTGTGCTCTCAACTCCCAGCCTTCATGTGTGTGTGTGTGTGTGTGTGTGTGTGTGTGTGTGTGTGTGTGTGTGTGTGTGTGTGTGTGTGTGTGTGTGTGTGTGTGTGTGCAAAAATATATATTCAGACGGATACATCGACTAATACACATTCGTCCATCAACGCACATTTCGCCCCCACTGTCATAAAAAAAATAAAAAAAAAAACTAACAGCACAACAAAATGAATGCTCACTCGCTTTTATTTATTTATTTTTTGGCTTTAAACTCCACCGAAATTGTAATTGGAACTTTTTGTGTATCCTTGCGTGTTTTTTGTTATATTTCAATTCACGAAATCAAAGCAGCGTCGTGTTTGGGGATTTCTGTATGGAGGGGGCGTTTTTTTTTTTTTTTTTTTTTTGGGGGGGGGTTATAAAGAGATTTTGATTTGATTTCATGTGATTGTGCCCAGGGTTTTAGAGAGAGAGAGAGAGAGAGAGAGAAACTCAGTTGTGATTTTGATTCAGTACGCAGAAGAAAGAAAAGAGTAATTGTTTGGTGTGTGCAAATTGATATATAAAATGGGACCTTGACGAAGTGGATAAACAAAAATTGGAATAATTACAGCGTTTTGATGGAAGAGAAAAATTTATATAAGAAAAAAATGCAGAACTTGACGACTTCAGTGAGAGATCTATCTATCTATCTGTCTGTCTATTGCCAGACGCCATAATCCCGTAAGGGGTGGCCATTTGACTATGAGTTATTTGTTTTACGGGGAAGGGCACTAACCCTCCACCGCCCTACTGGCTGACACGCAGGGAACACGTATGGATTGATTATATGGTTACCACCCAGCGTTGTAAATGGTTCCCTGGCCCACAGGAAACCATTAGGCTTGTTACTCAATGTAAAGCCACCTGTAAAGGAAAGAAAAGCAACAGGAAGTGACAACAATGGAAAAAGAGGGAAGGAAGACATAGAGGGAAAGTTCAACTGTCAGAGAAAAGGAGACGTGAAAGACAAAGGAATGGAATTAGCTACCAGGTGTGTAATTTTATATATATATTTAAATTAAGCCAACCAGAAAGAAGGAGAAAGGTGAGGAGGAAGGGATATTAAGTGAGTGCTAAGAATGACTTGGAAGAAATGAAAAGGAAAACACTTCCTGTTTCGGAACAAGTACAAATTCCTAGATAGATGCGGGTCCATATGGGGCTTAAGTAAATGTTTAGGGAGTGACTGACTGACCTGCCGCTGCCAAAGATTTTCCTACGCCTAAAAATGAAAGACTTAATCTGACGTTAACTAGAGAGAAGGAAGGCGTAGAAGCATTGATATAAAGGAAGGATGATAATGCTGAAGTATAGTGAAAGATAAATAAAAATATAGAGAAAAGAATTGAAGAGGTTATAAAATTTCAGTAATAGAAGATGGATGAGGATGTTAAAAATGCATTGAAAACCGTATGAAATCGTAATGATAAATGATGCATGGATATATAAAGAAGTGGAAAAAAAATATTTAAAATCTGAACGTACTTGAAATAGCTGAAACTGATTTTGGTATTAAAAGAAAATTGGAAAAGAAGAGAGGAAAACGACAATGGAGTACCTGGAAGTAGATATCGCAGCTGGAGTGAAAGACGAATGAAATAAAAGATGGCAATAATAGCATAATATTCGTTCTGATGTATAAGTCAGAATAAACAAGTGAAAATATGAAAAAAAAAATGAAAATATGGAAAAAATTACGATACATGGAAAAGGAAAAATGGAAAAAATATGAAAAAGAGGAAAAGAAGGATGGAGAAGCCAGGAAACGCTTGATTATTGAAAAAAAAAAAAAGGTGGACAAGAGAAAGGTGTGCAATTAGCCTTCAGGTGCCAGTAAAAAGCACACACAAAGAACCTGAACTTGACCTTGACCGGAAGAAAGGAGGAGGGATTAAAAGCGAGTAATAATGGTAATTGGGCGATAAATTTAGGTAAATAGCTCAGGTTCTTAATTAAGACAAAGTTCTTCGGGTATAAACTGAGGAGCTGGAACTGACAAGAAATATGAAGCGAGGAAAGAATTAAAAAAAAAAATACATTTGGCGTTGAATATAGTACGGAGAGAGAGAGAGAGAGAGAGAGAGAGAGAGAGAGAGAGAGAGAGAGAGAGAGAGAGATTCTGACCTGACGATTGAAGCATTTTTTTTTTTACCAAGAGCAGTCCTTTACTGAGTAGCGTCACGCTCTTTCGAACTTTATCAAGTTGCTTGACAAAGTTCGAGACAGTTAAACGGAAGAGAAACGAGAAAGAAGTTGTTGCTGTTACTAAAAATTATATAATGAAGCTGTAAAAATATTTAGAAATTAGATACGGAATCACCTACGTCGAGATTAAAAAGATCTATGTATCTATCTATTGCCAGACGCCTCAATCCCGTTTGGGGTGGCCACAAACAAATCGCCTCCAAGTCGCCCTGTCCCCCCCCATTTCAGTCCCCTGCTCCCAACTCACACCCCCCTCTGTCATATACCTCTCCACCCCATCTCTCCATCTCATCTTCGGCCTCCCCCTCCCTCTTTCCCCCTCAACCTCACTCACATACACTCTCTTCGTCAGTCTTTCACCCTCCATCCTCTCCACATGGCCAAACCACCTCAGTGTGTTCCTCATAACGCTTCCTATCACATCCACATCAACACCACAACGCTCCTTTATATCCTCATTCGTCAGCCTGTCTCTCCATGTGACTCCACAGGCTCCTCTTAAATAACTCATTTCCACGGCTCTCACTCTTGACTTGTGTCCTTCCAACAACGTCCAAGCTTCACTTCCGTACGTTAGAGTTGGTATCACAATACTGTCATGTAGTAACTTTTTCACTTCCATGCTCACTTCCCTGTTTCTTATCACTGCTTTCAAAGAACCAGCAACCTTTCTTCCCTGCTGTACCCTTTCAAGCACTTCACCCTCCAAACCTCCATCCTTAGTCATCACACTACCCAAGTACTTAAACGTACTCACATTTTCCAATTCCTCACCATCCAATCTCGCTGTACATTCACTGACTTCACCTCTCTCAGAGACCATCACTTTACTCTTCCCTACATTCACCTTTAGATTCAGTTTCTTACACACTCTCTCAAACTCATCCACCAAGCCTTGCAGCTCCCCTTCGTCTTCACTCAACAACACAGTATCATCTGCAAACAACAGTACAGGGAGTTTCCAAACACTATCCTCTCTCACCAGGGCCACTCCAACATCCACTACCCTACCTTGTACCTCTTTTATTACCCCATCCATGTACAGATTGAACAAAAAAAGATATTAATGGTTAGTTTGGAAAATAAATCGTTAAACGAGAGGTGCTAGGGAGTCTCCGTATCCAAAGAAAATTCGGTCTGTGGTCCCAGTTTACCCCATCCGCATCATTGTATTTGTTTTTGTTATCTTGAGATGATTGGGTCTTGGGAGGCCTGGTGCTATCCTTCCTATTCTTCTCTTGGACTCATAGAATAGTCTTTTATTTTGTCGGGGCTGAGCGAGTAATTGTTTTTATTTGCGGGGTCGAGGTAGGAATAAAGTAGCTGCTGTTTATTTATTTATATATTATTTGTTTATTATTTATTTTGTGGGATGAGATAATAGTAGTGTACCAGATTGCTTTTATTTCAGGGAATGAGCTGGGAATGGGTATTGTTTCTTGTGGGGTTGGGCTAGCAGGGGGGTACAAAGTCGTTTTATATTGTGTGTGTGTGTGTGTGTGTGTGTGTGTGTGTGTGTGTGTGTGTGTGTGTGTGTGTGTGTGTGTGTGTGTGTTGGGGTACCTGTTGAGCAAACGCTTCTGGTGACAGGGAGAAAGGAAGCCTCTGAAAAAGTAAACTATTAAAAAAAAATCTTAACGTAATCAGCTCTGAACACTCACTTGGCCACTCTCTCTCTCTCTCTCTCTCTCTCTCTCTCTCTCTCTCTCTCTCTCTCTCTCTCTCTCTCTCTCTCTCTCTCTCTCTCTCTCTCTCATTCTTTTGATCCCTCTTCCTTCAGTTTTATTTTTCCAGTCAACTGCTCTTACCACCCACTTCTTCTTTCATCACTTTTATCTCATCTTTTCTCTCCCCTCTCTTTCTCCCCTCGCCTGCATCCCTCCTTCCCCTTCCCCCCTCTCTCCTTCCCCCAGTGCATTCAATGGCACTGATTAAAACCGGGGCAAGAAATGGTTTTGGCTGACATGTAAAGATATTAAATTCAGTGCGGCCAATGGCATGCTCGCTCAGAGGATGATTAAATTCCGTTTCCCTTTGTCGGCTCTCATGTTTACCACCACCCCAAGTAAGCCTCCCTCATACCCCCCTTCCCTTCCCCTCTCTCCTCCGACCCCCTCTTTCCCTACCCCAACCCACCTTCCCTCTCTCCATGCCTCCCTTTCGCCCTCTCCCTTGTTCTCTCTTTACTCGTCTCGTCCCTCGTCCTCCCCCACCTAATGTTTCTTCCTCTCCCCCTCCCTCCCTTTCATTCATCTTTTCTTGCCCAACATTTCTCTCCCCCCTTTTATTCACTCCTTCATTCCATTCGCAAATCGCCCTTCTCCCTTTTTCCCACTCATCTCTTATCCAGACACCCTCCTTACCACCCCTCATCATTCTTTCTCCCCCCTCCCTCACTCCGTCCTTCAGCATTTCCACTTTTCTTAACTGTCACATTCCTCGTTCGTCTTCTCCTCTATCCCTTTCATCATCATTCCTCTCCCCCTCCTCTCTCACCCCCTCTTCTCCTCCTCTCACCCCCTCCTCTCCTCCCCTCACCCCCACTCGCTCCTCTGTTTGGGTCGCCTCTGTTTCCCCTCATTCTAATTAGCACCTCCCGTGCCACCAAACAGTTCCCCCTCCCTCCCTCCCTCCCTCCCTCCCTTTTGTCTTCCTTCTCCTCCCTCCCTCCTTTCTACATCCTTCTCCTTCCCTCCCTCTCTCCTTTTTACCTTTCCCCTCCTCCCTCACCCACTCCGTTCCTCTTTTCCCTCCTTTCTTTCCCATCCCCCTCTCCCTTCATTCCCTTTCCTCCCATCCCTTCTCTCTCCTGTTCCTACCTCCTTCCATATACCCTCCTCCCTCGCCTTTCTCCTTCATCCCCACATTTTTCTCCCATCCCCTTCCCCGATCCCCCTCCTCTCCTCTCACCTCAGTCTCCCCTTATATCTCTCTCCTCTCATCTTCCTCTCCTCTCATCCCCGTACTTCTCTCATATCCCTATTCTCATATTCCTCAACCTCTTCTCTCCCATTCTCTTTTCCTCTCACCCCCCTCTCCTTCAGCCCCCATCCCTCATCCTCAGTCCCTGCATTCCCCTCTTCCTCATCCCTCATCCTCAATCGTTCCACTCCCCTCTTCTCCCCTCCCTCTTCTCTCCCACAGTACGACGGAAGCAAACAACAACAGATCTATTGTTCCTTTCGAGGCTGCTTGTTACTGGACAGGTTGAATCTAACTATTAGCCAGAGACAAAGATAGGAAAGCAAGAAAGCCTTCTCCCCCACCTACCAGATCCTCCCTCATATCTTCTGCCCTCCCCCACCTGCCAGATCCTCCCTCATCTCTTCTCCCCTCCCATCCCACCCTTCTTTTGCCTCTGTGTGTTTGTATTCCCTCTGACTCGTCTTACTCTCTGATTAGACTACCTTCCTCCCCCTGCCCTCCCTCCCTCCCTCCCTCCCCTCCCTCTTTTTTCAGCCCTCTTCCTCCCCTCCTACTTCCCCACTCATCCCTCTCCTTCCTTTCCTCCCCCCTACTCATCCCTCTCCTTCTCCCTCCCCTCCTTTCTCTCACTGTTGCCTTTCATTCTTTACTCTCGCCTCCCTCCTCTTTCCGCCTATTCCTTTCTCAGTTGTCAGTATCCCTGTTCCCCCCTGTAAGCACCCCTAACCCTTCCTCTTCCTTTCAGTCTCATCTTCCCGGTCCCCTTAGTTTTGTCCCCTGCTTCCCTCCCCCTTCCCATCATCCCTCCCACGCTTTCTCCCCCCCTCTATCCTTCATCTGTCTGTCTCCCCCTCCTCCTTCCTTTCTTCTCTCCCTTGCACTGTTCCCTTTCTTTGTCTCCCTCTCCACAACCCTCTTCGTCTCTGTCCCTTTCCCCCTCTTATCTCTCTGTCACCCTCTCCCTTCCATCTTCTCCCCCGCTCAGTAACTCTTGCTGAGGTACCGCACGTCTCTCTACCTCTTCTCACCTTCACCATCTATCCTCCCCCTCCCCCTAACCTCTCTCTTCTTTTCTCTCTCCCTCCTTCTTCCACTACCCTTCTCCTGCCCCTCCTCTCTCTCTCTCTCTCTCTCTCTCTCTCTCTCTCTCTCTCTCTCTCTCTCTCTCTCTCTCTCTCTCTCTCGTTTGATCCTTGCTTCACATTCCATCCCATTACATACAAAATTTACCACTGTTCACCTCATCGTTTATCCTTCACCTTTCATTTTTTACCTTTTTTTTTTCTCTCCTTTTCCTTTCTTTTTTTTCTCTTACTCCTCCATTTTCCTCATCGATCACTCTTTCCTCATCTTAGTTTTCTCTCCTAAGCGTAATTTTTCTCTCTCCAGTTTTTTATCTTTCCTCATTTCTCTCTCTCTCTCTCTCTCTCTCTCTCTCTCTCTCTCTCTCTCTCTCTCTCTCTCTCTCTCTCTCTCTCTCTCTCTCTCTCTCTCTCTCTCTCTCTCTCTCTCTCTCCTTCAACTATCCCACATCCCACGTTCTTCACCTCTCCCTCCTTTATGTTTTGTTTTAGTGAAGATTTTCCTTTCAAGTTTTACCAATCCCTCAATTTAGCCCTGTGAATTTTTACGTATGCATTTCCGACACTTTATTCTGAGTATTGAAATCTACTTTGATTTTACCTGGTCGGTTTGTATATTGAGACGTGAGAGTTTTTTTTTTTTTTCTCTCTGCCAGTATTTTGTTATTCGTTTCCCTGCTGGTGGATTGCCGGAGGGAGTGGCGGGCAGGAGAGAGCCTTATTTTGTATTCCTGTCTCATATGCATAGTTTTGAATTTAAGCTTAACCTGTGAACCCGGGCAAGTAACTTCTTTATAAGCCAATAGTTCTTTAATATTCTAAGTGGCTGATTAGGTCTAGTGATACTTCTTAATTAGTTATCATTATTGCACCTGACGCCTTAATTACCTCTTGCATGTTTTATTTCCATCGTGTGTTTAAATTCTCTGGTCTGTGTTTCAATTCCCTCGTATGTTTCAGTTCCCTCGTGTATATTTCAATTACCTCGTGTGTCTTACTAATGGAAGAATAGTTTCGATAATGAAACAATATAAATAGCGTAAAAGCAGAATGTTTGGGTGTAAAGCTACCTGGAAAACGGGCCCATTCTCCATTTACTCCATCCTCTTCAACAATATCCAACCTGTGGCCTCTTTTGTTCAGTCCAATATTTTGCCTTCGGCCCTTCACAACACAGGGCCTCGCTCCTGCCTCTCCCTTACCCCCTCCCTCATCTGTACCCCTCCCACATCCTTGTCTGCTATTTGTCTTGTCCTGTTCTCCCTTACTCCTGCCACTCTCCCTATCCTCCCTCACCCCTTACTCTTCTCCCTATCCTCCCTAATCACTGCCAGTTCTTCCTTCACCTCCCATACCATGCCCTGTCTCCCGTCCCATTCTCCTTCCTCGTCTCCCTCCCCTCCCTTACTCTTACCTCCTCTCCCTTCCCTCCCTTACTTCTATCCCTCCCGGCCCTGACCCCTACCTTTTCTCCCGTCCCTATCTCACCATTGCTTCAGTCTTCCCCACAACTTCCTTACCCACTGCATCCTCCCAACTAATCCCTCCCCATCTCATCCTCTTTTGCCCTATTTCTTCCTCGTTTTCCTATCCTCCCTTACGCCAAGCTCCCCCTCCCATTAACTCCCTCCCTCACCCCTCTCGCCATAACCTTTTCCTTCCCTGCTTCATGCCAACCACTTTCTCCCTTCCCTCACCCCTCTCACCCCAGCCTCTTCCTCCCCTGCCCCATCCCAGCATCTCCCTCCCCTGCCTCGCCCCTCCCCACCCCCTTCCTCTTTTATTTTATCCCCCTCCCCGTCTTCCTTTGTACTAGGTCTGGCGTGTATCGTCTGATGTTACAGCAACAGCGGTTGTTATGGATATCAGGCACAGCAATATTCCATCAAAGTCAGCCCTCTCACAGCCTCCACCCCCCCCCTCCTCTCTCTCTCTCTCTCTCTCTCTCTCTCTCTCTCTCTCTCTCTCCACATCTTCCCTTAAGACATCATTTCTCCTCTCCTCTCGTTTCCTCTTGTTTTTTTTTGTTTTTCTTCCACCTGACGGAGTCGGAAGAGGGTGTTGTTATCACTGGGATCAATAGTTGTCCGTCCGTAGATTTGTGCGGCAGGGTGGCTGGCCGGGCGTAGAGATTTCATTTTCGCGCCAGATGTCAGAAGTATTCCCTGTAGAGTCATGAAATTTCACATAGTTATGTGTCATAGTGAACTGGTGCCTATTGATAAGTAGAATGCTGTGCCTTAAGTATTTTTTTTAATAATGAAATAAAAAACAAATTTCAGAGCGACCTGCGCAAGGAATCTTAAGGGTCCAGGTTATGTGTCCTCAAGGCATTCTCCTTACGCCCACCTTTAAAAGAAAAGGGGGAGTGTGAGGGCAGTTATGTGCATGGTTAGGTGTGCAGGGAGGTGGGGGGTATGTGCTGGGTCAGATGGAGGGTTGCAACAGCGTAGCGCTCTTCTTGTCTCGTCACGTCATCTCGTTTCTTCACTTGTTTTGTCGTCTCTTCTCTTCCCCTTCCCCCTCTCCTCTCCTCTCTTCTCATTACTCATTCCTCGCACGTCCACGTCATCTATGTTATAAACCCGGAACATCGCTGTTTACATCTTTTCATCTCTCGTTTGCATTTCTTTTACTGCCCAGTTTTTCTGCCTTCCTTGCTGATCCTCTCACTTTCCCTCCCTCTTTCCGTGGTTACTGTCTCCCTTTCCTTTTTCTCCCCTCCTTTCTCCGTCATAATTCTTTTTTCCCATTCTCTTGCCTCCCCAGCGTCTTCATCTCCCCACTTTCATCCACCTTTCCCTCGGTCCTCTACGACTTTCATCCCTTGCTTTGTTTCTCCCTCCTCTCCCCATCCTTGTCCCCCCTCGTCATCTCCAACCCTCACCTTTTCCTCACCTATCCAGTCTCTCCTCGCCTCCCCCCAACTTCTTCCTCTCTTTCCTTCCTCTTCCCTTCATTCCCCTTGCTTCCTCCCCCATTCTTCCCCCAACCCTCACCTTTTCCCTTCATTCCCCTTGCTTCCTCCCCCATTCTTCCCCCAACCCTCACCTTTTCCCTTCATTCCCCTTGCTTCCTCCCCCATTCTTCCCCCAACCCTCACCTCTTCCCCACCTATCCTATCCTTGCTTCCCCCCAACTTCTTCCTCCCTTCCTTTGCTCTTCTATCCCCCTCTCTCCCTTTCCTTTTTCCTCGGCTTCTTCCCCAGCCCCCACCTAACCCCTCCTTCCTCACTCCCTCTCCCCTCCTTCCCCTCTCCCTCTCCCCTCCTTCCCCAATCCCTCTCCCCTCCTTCCCCACTCCTTCTCCCCTCTTTCCACTCCCTCTCCCCTCTTTCCCCACTCCCTCTCCTCTCTTTCCCCACTCCCTCTCCCCTCTTTCCATTCCCTCTCCCCTCTTTCAATTCCCTCTCCCCTCTTTCCCCACTCCGTCTCCCCTCCTTCCACTCCCCTTTCTTTCCCCACTCCCTCTCCTCTCATTCCCCACTCCCTCTGCCCTCTTCCCCACCCCTCCACGGTCATCATATATTCCCTCGAGCATTCTGAGGCTCATGATTAAACCCCCTGACTTTTATCGCTCGGCGCGTAGCAGCTCCGATGAAACGGCTTCCACGAAATCGTCCGGAATGTGAGCCAGCGTCGTGGAGAATGTTTTGCGAATGTTGCTGATTTTTGTAGGTCTTATTGTGCTAAACTTCGTGATTTTTTAGACAGTGTTCACTAGCATGTTTGTAGTTCTCTTGGTCTGCGATTTTCTTAACAGGGTCGTTGAACATGTTTGGTCAATGTTGCTAATATTTGGAGGTCCTGGTCTGCTAAAGTTGGTGATTTTTGAGCCCCTGTACAATAGCATGTTTTTAGTTTTGAGCCCTTGTACCAGGAATGTCGGGGCTTTTCTTTCTTTCTTTTTCCTTGTCTATTCATTTTCCCGGGGAGCGCGGTAGCTCGGTGGTAGGGTGTCGGGCTCGTAATCGTGAGGTTGAGAGTTCGCGCCCCGCCCGGTGGCTGCAGTGCTGGGAGGGGTAGCGCTTTCCTGTAACCCTAGCAGGGTTATATGATCTGATGAGGTCTAGCTCGGGGATTAATCCTTTTTTTTTTTTCATTTTCCCTTTTTCATTTCTTTCTTTTTCTTATTTCAGTCTTTTTGTCTCCCTTTTCATTCATTCTTTTTTATGTTTGAGCTTTTCTTTCTTTCTTTTTTCTTGTCATTTTCTTTTCCCTTTTCTCTTTTTCGTTGCTTTATTTTTCTTTCTTTCGGTCTGTTTGTCTTGCTTTCTTTCATTCTTTTTTACATTAAGGATCCTCTGACTCACTCGCCTGAAAAACATTACGTTCTTAAGATAAATTACAAAGTTGCTCTGACAGTAAGACGATTAATGGTATTCCACTATCAACACTCAGGCTCCTATGACTCACTCTCAGATGAGGGAAATCGCCTGGTGTTAACTGGAATACCAAGACTAATTCCGACCGTGAGAGGGTCAAGATGGTACTCCGCTAATATTGTGAATTTTTTTGTTACATGTCAAGCAATTCTCAATATTTTTTATATTTTTATTTTTTTTCTAGGGTTGTTTTTCTTTAAGGTATGGATTTTAATGATCTATTTTTCGGACGGTTTTAGGGAAAGGGTTGACCGTGAAAGTTGGTGAGGCTTGGGGGACAAAATTGAGGCTTCTGGATCCCTCGCTTGGCTGGGTGAAGGAAAGTAATTGGGCTGTCTTAGAGAGAGAGAGAGAGAGAGAGAGAATGTGTGTGTGTGTGTGTGTGTGTGTGTGTGTGTGTGTGTGTGTGTGTGTGTGTGTGTGTTTTACAATGGATCTTTTATTTCATTGTAATTATCTTCTTTATCCATATTTTAACATTATTTTAAAAAGAGTGAACAGGATTTTTAAAAAAAGACAAGCGGTATGCACAGAAAATGAGAGCAAGACTGCACTCCAAAGTACAGGAATATCAAACATCTATTATTCAAATGGATATCGAAAAATACCTGTACAATAGATCAGCCAAGAATTCCAAGGAAGGATCGCATTCATTGGGACGTCACTATTATTTTTCTCTCCAGCGGTAATATTTCTCTCTCTCTCTCTCTCTCTCTCTCTCTCTCTCTCTCTCTCTCTCTCTCTCTCTCTCTCTCTCTCTCTCTCTCTCTCTCTCTCTCTCTCTCTCTCGACGGTATCTTTCATTAATACTTCGCTCTGTCATTCTCACTAACATGTTTCATTTTTTCCCTTCCCTCCGGCCACACCACCACCACCACCATTTCATCAGGCGTGTTGAATATGCATGCGTCGGGTATCAATATTCATTTTATTAATTGCACTGAGGACTCCATCGTGCCTTCCTCTTCATTTCTAGGAAGGGATGAGAGGCCGCGTGTCCTGTTACTCTAGTCACATGTTTGGCCTCCCCGCACCCCGATGCTCTCACCGTAATTGGAAAAAAAATGTTTGGAATCTGAAAGTGTGGATTCCATGTATGATAGAGGGAAGGTAGGAAGCATTGTGGATAATTATATTAGAATTTGTAAGTGTCGATAAAGTCACTTATATAATAGGTGGAAAGAAGTACCTATAGCTTGTTTGATTTTGTAAGTGTGGGTTCTGAAAATTATAATGAGAGGCAAAAAAGCACTGATGGTTTATTAGACTTTGTAAATGTGAATTCTGTAAATTATGATAAGGGAAAAAAAAGCACCGATAGTTTATTAGAGATTGTGTATGTGAATTCTGTAAGAAAAGTAAAAAAGAAATATATAATGAGGGGGAAAAATCGTCCCTAGCGTAATAGATTTTTAAGTGTGCATTCTGTAAATAATATAATGGGAGGAAAAAGATTATGGAGAGTTGGTTTCCCCTGATGCTCTCACAGTGACTAGAAAAATGTATGGAATTTAAATATGTATAATACTCAAAGGGATGGAGGGATTATAGCTAACCCATTGATTAAACCATATGAGTGTGTATTTATGTATTATTTATTGAGGGAAAAATAATTGATACTTAATCCTGTCCACTGATGCGTTTCCATTTACTAAAATTATACGTATATGGAGTTTAAAGACTGGCTTTTGCTTATGATTCGGGGCGGAAACGAAGGATTATGAATACGGCAGATCTGTAATGTGACAATAGAAGGGAAAGTTAATAGGTAGTTGACCTTTTAAAGTGAAATGAGGGAGGGGTAGTAGTTATCTTCCCTGTCGTTTTCATTTGAAGTTATCCTTTCCAGAGAAAAGTAAAAAGAAGAGGTTCAAAATAAAGCTCATTTAATGTTGAGATACTTAAACAGATTGAAGACATTGCTTTTAAAAGATTAAAGTCATAGGAAGAAAAAAATACAGATTGAGAAAGACATTTGCTTTGATGAAAAACTAAAGGTACCGATTTACTCTTATGTCCATCGAATTACAGGAAAGCTTATGCCCAGAACTTTATTAAAATTTGTGGGAAATTCCTCCTAACTCATGGATACAGTGTTAAAATACAAGTGAAAATACACCTAAATTCAAAGCCATGTATTCAGTAGATAAAAGAGGGCAGGGGCGCATCAAGACAGCCTAATAAATATGGAGATTGACTTCCATAGAGTTTCTTAAAGGGTCGACCTTCAATATATTCTGCGGAGGTGTGTGCTCTGCTAAGTGACTTTTTTGGTGAATATGTTACTGCCGCCATCTGTTTGCTTTTCTGTCTGTCTGTGTGTCAGTTGCATCCTGTCTTTGTCTGTTTGTCTGTCTGTCTGTCTGTCTGTCTTTTGTTTCCTCTCTGTCTGTCTGTCTGATTACGGAAAAAGTGGTGGGTAGATGATGATGCTTATTAAGGGTGTGGATGTTAATGCTGTGCCAAAATGAAGTGACTAATCATACAGCAATTTCCTATATTGTTTTTGTCGTAACTTGGCCCAGATTTTCGTCTTTTGCAGTTTATTTCATGTAGCTCAGTGGCTGAAAAAGACAGTATTGTAACTTTACAGACTTTTCACAGCACTTACTCGTGACTAGCACCATATTCTGTTGTTAATATATTTCTACAACCCGGCATTTAAGATCAGAAATTTCTATTCTCTTCACTCAAACTTGGCCTAGATTTTCGTCCATCTGTAGCTTATTTCACGTAGCTCAGTGGCAGAAAAGACAATACTGCGACTATATGTCCTTTCCATAGCACTTCTTTGTGACTAGCACCATATTCTAGTGGTAATTTATTGCTACAACTCAGCATTCAAGATGGAGATAGGTCACTTTCAGGCCAAGGTGGAGTAAAAAGAGCATAGGCAAAGATTAAACACACACACACACACACACACACACACACACACACACACACACACACACACACACACACACACACACACACACACACACACACTTTGCTAAGGTTAATACGGAGCTGGTAATTGCAGAATGTTGATAAGGAACTGCATTAATCATTTTTTATACACTTATTTACGTTCCCTTATTTGCAGATCAAATTATCACTTATAAATGCACATATTTACGTTTCCATGTTTCTTTCCGGGCTTACTATTTAATCACTTATTTTTATGCACTTATATACGTTCCCTTATTTCCTTTTAGATTTAATTATCACTTATTTTGACACAGGTATTTACGTCCCCCCCCCCACTCCTTTCTTGGCTTACTATTTACTCCCTTTACGTATGTTCCTCTCCCCATTTGCTTCCTATTTTAAGTGGTGCTTCTTTTCACGCTTCCCTGCCGTCCACCTCATCTGTTACACTTCTCTTCGATTTGGCTCTCCACTCCATTTAACTGAGTCTGGTGAGCTCTTACTCCTATTACGTTGGCGTCTCTTCTTCTCTCTTCCTTCTTCATCTTGGACATCATCGTCATCGTCGTCATCCTCGTCAACATCTTTATTATCGTCATTATTATCATCATCATCATCGTTGTCATCGTCATCATTATTTTTTTTTGCCTCTTCGTCTCTTAACACAGCTCGTCCTTCTTTCCTTAGCTTTTCCTTACCATACTACCCAAACCATCCCATCCAACCCAACTCAACCCAACCCAACCCAACCCAACCCAACGCATCCCATCCCATCCCATCCCATCCCATCCCGTACCAACCCAAACCAACCCATCCCATCCCATCCCATCCCATCCCATCCCACCTCACTTCTGTTGGCTGTCATGATTGTTCCTGCTCCTCTAATTTAGCGCCTGCGATGTGCGAGGCAGAATTTAAACGAGAACGCTAGAGTCGCCTACAAGTTCCCACCAATGCATATATTACGGTACGCCCACCAGCCTTCATCATCATCATCATCATCATCATCATCATCATCATCATCATCATATATTAAGGTCGGTACATTTCGTCATCATCATTTTTTCGTCATTATCTTCGTCATCGTCGTCATGTGATAATAATGGTGATGATGATTTTTTTTATTTTCGTTTGCATCTCCCTTTCTGTTTTTCTCCCTCCCTTTTCATGGCTGCCTCCTCCACCTCGCCTCTTCCTCTTCTTGTTCCGCCTTTGCCTCCCTCCTCTTTCTCTCATTTTGCCCACTCCTGGTCTCTCCTTCGTCTCGTCTTGCTTCTTCTTCATCCCTCTTTCCTTTTCACCCTCCTCCTCCTATTTTTCCTCTCCCTTCTCCGTCTCGCCTTTCTTGCTGTCCATCTCTCTCTCTCTCTCTCTCTCTCTCTCTCTCTCTCTCTCTCTCTCTCTATATATATATATATATATATATATATATATATATATATGTCTCTATCTCTCCTTTCCTTCGTTCCTTTTCCTTCATTTGCATCCCTCCTCTCTTCTTCGTCTTTCCTCTCTTTCTCAGTCTAGCCTTTCCGCCTCTCCCTCATCTATCCTCTTCGTCCTCTCATTCGTCACCACCCCGTGTACCTCTTCACCTCCCGCTCCACAGTCTCGTCGCCTCTTCTCTGTCGCCTTTCCTCCTCTTCCTCCACCTCGCCATTACCCAATCTCCCTCATCTTACCCACCACTCCCTCTTCGTTTCCCTCTCTTCTCCCTTCCATCTCTCTTCGTTCCTCGTCTCTCCCTTTAATCCTGCTTCATACCTCTCCTCTCTTTTCCACCTCTTTTTATACCTCTCCTCTCCCTTCCGTCTCTCGTCATTCCTCTCCACATCTCCGTTGTCTTTCCTCCTGTCCCTTTCCATCATTACCTCTTCTTATACGAGAGAATTACCTCCATACCTCCATGTTTCTCCACCGCCATTCACCTCTCCTGCATTCCACCATTCCAAGCCACCCCCCCCCCTCCGCATATCCTTTTCCACTATATGTTCTTCCGGCTGTTAAATATTTTCCTTCAAGGCACTACTTTCTTTTACTAATTTGTCTTTTAAAATATGTTTGTATATTTTCTGCCATAGAGCTGCCTTGACGTAAATAAATCGCAAATATATTATTATTTTTAATATTGTTATTATTTACACACACACACACACACACACACACACACACACACACACACACACACGCACGCACGCACGCACGCACGCACGCGCGCGCGCGCGCACGCACGCACGCACGCACACACACACACACACACACACACACACACACACACACACACACACACACACACACACACACACACACACACACACACACACACACACACACACACACACACACACACACCAGTCACCCTCGGCACTTGTACTCTGCCTCGTTTTACAAAGACCTTGATAACATGACCCGGAAGAAGGAGAGAGAGAGAGAGAGAGAGAGAGAGAGAGAGAGAGAAGCGGCTGTTTGGCAAGGGGAGACCAGGTTAAGAGTATTGAACAAGTGTCAGGAGAGAGAGAGAGAGAGAGAAGACAAGAAGCGGCTGTTTTGTAAGATGAGACCAGGTAAAGAGTATTGAAGAAGTGCGAGAAGAGGAAGAGGAAGAGCAGGAGGAGGAGGAAGAAGAGGGGAAGAGGAAAAGAAAAAGGAAGAGGAAAGCGAAAGGATGGAAACAGTGAGGATGCAAAAGAAAGTGAGATGGAGTTAAGAGAATTAAAGAGGTATGAGAAGAGGAAAAAGAGGAAGAGAGAAGAGCGAAAAGAAAGATAAAGAAGAGAGAGCGATAAAATTGACTGATAAGGAGAAAGAGCTGGTGTTTGGATATTGAACGCCGTGAGAAGAGGAGGAAGAAAAAAAGAGGAAGAGGAGGAGGAGAAGAATAAAGGATACGAAAGGAAGATGATAATATGGTTTTGCGAAGGAGACAAGGAAGAGCGAGATGGGAATTAAAATAAAAATTGAAAGGTTACTCATAGTTGAGAGTATGGAAGAGGAGGAGAAGGAAGAGGAATTGGAAGAGGAGAAGGAATTGGAAGAGGAGGAGGAGGAGGAGGAGGAGTAGGAGTAGGAGGAGGAGGAGGAGGAGGATTTGGAGGAGGAGGAGGAGGAGAAGGAGTAATATGTGCTGTATGTAAATGAGTTCTGAACAGGGGTGTGAAGAGAATGATGGACGAGGTGGAAGAGAAGGGAAGAGGACGAGAAAAGGGAAGAAGGGTGATATATTTGTGAATGGAGGTTGAAAAATTGTGAGAAGAGGAAAATTACTAAGAAGAGGAGGAGGAGGAGGAGGAGGAAAGGGAAGAGGAGGAGAAGGAGGAAGGGGAGGAGAAAAAGGAGGCTGTGGTGCGTAGGTGTTGATGGAAAGATAGATGGATGTGTTTTAACGGTGGGCTTGCATTCCTTTTTCACGATGGAGTAAAGGGGAAATCTGAAGCTGAGGAAGAAGAGGAGGTAGAGGAAGAAGAGAGGTGAAGAAGAAGAAGAAGAAGAGGAGGAGGAGGAGGAGCAGGAGCAGGAGGAGCAGGAGCAAGAGCAGGAGGAATATTATATGTGAAAAGGATGATAAGGAAAAAAGACAGGGAAAGATGAGAAATAAGGAAATCAAGGGGAAGTGTGTAGTTGTGCAGGTAAATTCAAGAGAGCAAAGTGAGTGAAGGGAAATGGTTTAAAATGGAAAAGGAAGAAAAAGAAGAAGAGAAAGAAAGGCGGGGGAGGAAGAAGAAAGTTGCTATCATTCAAAAGAAGTGAATGAAGAAGATAACTGTAAGCAAAGAAAGTATGATAAGATACCTTGAATTAGATAACGAGGAGGAAGAAGAAAAGGTGGACGAAGAAAAAGAAGAAGAGAGGTGAGAAGGAGTGTAAAGAAAAATAATGGATGTATAGGAAGCGAAGAACCAGATGAAATGGCTTGATATAGAAAAGAAAGAGGAAGAGGAAGAGGAAGAAGACGTGGAGGATTATGTGAAGGAAAGGGAAGAAAAATGATCAAAAGAAGGTATGAAGTTTAAGAAGTTAATGAGAGTCTTAAGTTAGTGGGGATGGCTGGAATAGAGAGAGAGAGAGAGAGAGAGAGAGAGAGCGAGTATTAGAAAAAGTAGTTGAAGGTGGGAAAGGATGAAATAAGAAACAATGAAACTGGGTAACATAGAGTGGATGATGACGTGTAGAGAATAAAAAAAAATGGGGAATAGAAAAATGTGAAATAAAGTTAGAATAGTAGGCTGACGTGAAAGTGGATCATACAGAAAGAGAGATGGATTGCAGAGAAACATAAAAAGAAAAAAGAAAGAAAAACGGGGTCAAAGGAAAATAAGTTCCGTGAAAGTAGGACGAGGTGAAACGAGATGACAGAACAAAAGATGAAATATTGGGAGCATAAAAGAGAAAAGTGAAATGTGAGAAGAAACGGAGGTATGGGAAAGAGAGACAGATTTTGAGAAGAGAATAAGAGGCAGAACAAAATAAGATTAGTGATGACAGACGAAAGATAAAATACTGGGAATAGAAACTGAAATGCGAAATGTGAGAAGTAAATAGAATAGTGAGACGGAAACTTGGAGGAGGAAAATTTAACAGGCAGGGTAAAATAAGATCAATAAAAGTGGATCAGGGCGAAGCTGGGTGTAAACATGGAGTGTGTGGGGAAAAGTAGGTCGCTGGAACATAGGGGTCAGCTGAGACATTGACCCTTATTTCGTTACGCCTCTTCGGCAGCGATTTATTTTGCGGGGCACACCTTAACCCTCCCGCGGCCGAAAAAAAAAAAAAAAAATGGTATTAGTGCGAAAAACTTTGAAAAATATCCTGGGCTTTCATGGGTTAAAGTTAATACGTATAATAAATCATAAACGATCAAGTGTTACGAAATAACTCAAAGCCAGCAGGAGTACGGGTCACAGTACAAGGAGGAGGAGGAGGAGGAGGAGGAGGAGTACTGGAGTGACATAAATCCAATACAGGTGTGTGGGAGAAGGCCAGGTGGACCAGATGAGAGAGAGAGAGAGAGAGGGGGGGGAGGGAGCAATGAGAAGTAGGTGCGATAAAATGAGGTATATAAGAGGTAGAGGGGGGAAGGGAGGGGCAAGGTGAGACATAAGAGTACTTGAGAGAGAGAGAGAGAGAGAGAGAGAGAGAGAGAGAGAGAGACTTAAAGGGACCGGAGTAATTATCCACACAGACCGAGATTGAACGAAAATGAAGAAAAGTTTAGGAATTATGGAACAAGAAATGAGAAAGAGGGAGACGAGCAGGATAAAGGTGCTTGATGGAGTGGGATGATGATGATGACGATGATGATGATGATGATGATGATGGTAGATGGAGAGAGGAAAGGGATAGATAAAGGAGGGATAACGGATATATACTGTCACATATACACACACAGATATACATACATACAGTAGATAGATTGATATACATATTTACATAGAGAGAGAGAGAGAGAGAGGGAGAAAGAGAGAGAGAGAGAGAGAGAGAGAGAGAGAGAGAATGGGTGGAAGGAGAGAGGATATTATAAGAGGGACAGGGGAGAAAAAATTGGAGGTAAGAAGAAAAGGTACAAATGGAGTGGAAAAAAATGTTGAAGGGAACAATGAAGAGAGAAAGAGGTAGAAAGGGACGGGCTGCTGAAGGACGGAGTGACACTAAGAAACTGTAGATAATTTAGAGAGAGAGAAAGGGAGAGAAAGTAGAATGAAAGTGAGGTGAAAAAGAGAGGAGAGGGAGAGACAGGGAAGGATATTGGGGAGAGTAAGAGAGGATATTGAAGGAGGGGGAGGGCAGGATATCACAGAGAGAGAGAGAGAGAGAGAGAGAGAGAGAGAGACTGTATTAAAGAGAAGAGGAAAATCACGAGAATGGAAGGTATAATGGAGAGAGGGAGAGAGACAATAGAATGGCAGGGAGAGGAAGAGCAAAAATGTTATGAGAGAGAGAGAGTCGCACGTGTATATAATTATGTATCTTCTTATGTCAGGAAGTATATAAGTGCCACTACCAAACAAAGATGGTGTGACTTAACTGAATTATACTTAGATCTTACTTTACACCACCCTTCTCTCCTTCCTCATCTCTCCTGTCATCACCTACTCATCTCTTTCATTACCCTCTCATTACTGTCATTTCATTCTTTCCTCTTCATTTTCGTCCAGCCTCTGTCATTCATTCTTATCGCTCGCTCGAAATCTTCTTTCGTCATCTGTTCATTTCTCTCTCTCTCTCTCTCTCTCTCTCTCTCACCTGCTGTATTTCCTCTCCCATCACACCTATCTACCTCCTTCCTCCCTCCTCTCACCTTGATTTCCTCCAATTGTGCCCGGCTCTCACTCCAGCCCTTCTACCTCCATCCTCTTTGACCTCATCCTCATCTTCCTTCTCTCTTCTCATCTCCTCGCCCCTCTTCTCTCTTTCTCTCCTCTTTCTCTCTTCCTTTGCTCTCTTTCGTCTTCTACAACCACAGTTCATTCCTCCTCCTCCTCCTCCTCGTTCTACGTCTCTCATCTTGATTCCTTTCAGCTCTCATTACTTGTTTGCTCCACTTTACTGGTTTCGGATATTTTTTTTCTCTCTCTCTCTCTCTCTCTCTCTCTCTCTCTCTCTCTCTCTCTCTCTCTCTCTCTCTCTCTCTTCATCTTTTATCTCTCTCTCCTGATTCCTTCTCTTCTCTTCCCTCTCTTCTTGTCCCTCTTCCTCTCTCCCTCTCACTCCCCCCTCACTTCCTCTTTCTTCCATCCTCTCTCCTTTTCGTCCGCCTACCTTTCCTCTCTTTCCCTTACCGTCTTATCATTTCCTTCCTCTCTCTCAGTACCTCATTCTCTCCCTCTTCCCTCCATTCACCTCTCCTCATGTCGCTCCCATCCTGTAGTCCTCCTTCCGCCTCCCACCCACTTCTCTCCCTCCCTCCCCCTCCCCATCCCTCTCCCTCCCTCCCTCCCTCCTTCCTCCACCCACGTCTTCCTTCCTCCGCCTCCCTCTCTTCGCCTCCCTCTTTCCTCCACCCACCACTTCCTCTCCCTCCATCCCCCCTTCCTCCTCCTTCTTCCTTATCCCTCCCTAACCTAATGAACTCTCCCTCTCTACTCTCCCTGTCCTGATTAATCCCTCTTCTCCCTCTTCTCTCTTTCGTACCCTATTCTCCCTTCTTCGTTGTCTCTCTCTTTGTCTCGTCTATCTTACTGTATCGACTTTCTCTCCAGTTTGACTTTCTCTCTCTCTCTCTCTCTCTCTCTCTCTCTCTCTCTCTCTCTCTCTCTCTCTCTCTCTCTCTCTCATTAATACCAACAGACGATTTTTTCAGCTGCAGAGAGGATTTTTATTTTTTCAGTTTAGGAGAAAATTTTATACATATACCTCGTCATAACTAGGTCACTCTTCTTACCCCCCAGAAAAAAAAAAAAAAAAGTTCATGTCCGTTTAATCTCGTCTGACAAAAATCATTACCTTCTTTCCTCTTAGTTAATTCCCAGATATTATTAAATTGGAGAATAAATTTGACTCTACTATTTTCAGTTTAACTTGGCCTAAAACTGCCATCTCTCCGTCTTGAATACTGAGAGGTAACAATTGAGTAACACAAGAGTATGATGCTAGTCACGAAGAAGTGCCATGAAATATATGTAGAGCCGTAGTACTGTCTTATTCTTCCTCGGAACTACGTGAAATAAGCTGAAAAACGGCGATAATCTGGGCCAGGTTAAAGTGAAGGGATTACGGTAAACTAGGACACTCATTTCTACCTCATTATTAAGACTTGTCAAATTTCACGTAACCATAACTAAGTATTCAAGGTGTATAAGTGGTCCATTTCCCTCAGATGAAAACAGCTCAATTATGGCACATGGATTTAAAATTTATCACGCCATCGTATTGAAAGGGTTAAGTGAAATTGACTGGTGTTAGATATCGAATATTCTCAAGGGAAGGCAAGATGGTCTCCACTAAAAATCTTGTGCACCCGGACCTCCTCGCAGAAGATGGTAAACTCTACGGATTCGTGTAACCATATGCCACTCCTGTCACGAAATATTAATGTTTTTGGTTTTCTCCCTAACCCCGTAAAATCGTTAAAAGGCCTAAATAATGATTACTACTACTACTACTACTACAAGTGATAATAATAATAAATAAATAAATATTAATAATAATATAATAATAAGGGAAGGTGTTCAGCGTTTTTGCCCAAGGAACAATTAGTCTAAGTTTGAAGTGAGCTGGTGAAGAAATGAACAAATGGCACCTAGTTTGAAAAGTGTTTGGAAGAAAGAAAGAAGATGGACAGAAAGAAAGAAAAAGAACGAAGGCATTGAGCAACTACAGTGTGGTCTCTCCACCGACTTGGGGGGAGCATCACAAGTAGAAGTAGTACGGGCAACAGACATTGATTCTTCTGTACGACAGGTCTAGGTGAACTGTATTTTGTGGTTGTGGCTGTTAATAATAGTAATAAAATAATAATAATAATAATGATAATGGTAGTAGTAGTAGTTGTAGTAGTAGTAGTAATTTCTAAAACATTAATAATAACGGTGATGATGAAAATAAAAGGAAAAAGTACCTTGATTTATTACAAGTTTTACTGAAAACAAATATAATAGACTGACCGTAGCAAAAAATACAGCAAAAAAGGAAACAGTATGAGACACGGACGAGGAAAACTAGCTGTAAAAGAAAACAAGATAAGACACAGAAAATCAAAACGAAAAATGAAAAGAAGACAGAATGAGAAACAGAAAAAATGAAGTCTGTATCCTCTTCTTGGATGTCGCGTCGTAATATTGGACTGATGAGCGTGTCGGGTGTCTCAGGCCCCGATATATGTCACTGGATGCTCTGAACTGGTTGAGGGAGAGAGAGAGAGAGAGAGAGAGAGAGAGAGAGATGACACTTGAGGCAGGGTTTGAGGAGGGTGTTGCAATGCCTAGTTGATAAAGATTTTGTGATTGTGTGATGGAGTTGGTCGAGAGAGAGAGAGAGAGAGAGAGAGAGAGAGAATGCTTGAGGCAGGAGTCGAGGATGTTGCAATGTGTGGCTAATTGTGTGATTCTGTGTGTGTGTGTGTGTGTGTGTGTGTGTGTGTGTGAGAGAGAGAGAGAGAGAGAGAGAGAGAGAGAGAGAGAGAGAGAGAGAGAGAATGGGATATGTAGATGTGTTTATGTTTTCACCTAATAAAACACACACACACACACACACACACACACACACACACACACACACACACACACACACACACACAAAGAAAGAAGATTATTCCTCCCTTTACTTTCCTTGGCCATTTTGCTTTTAATAATGCATTCGTCCTGTGTAGAGCCAGCGAGTAATTCATTGTGTTGGTCCTGTGATTTCTGGGAAGAGTGCCTCTGGAAGTTCTTGGAAGAGAGAGAGAGAGAGAGAGAGAGAGAGAGAGAGAGAGAGAGAGGGCATGCATCAGTACATTTACCCCATCAGCATTACTGGTCAGATTAATTGCAGTATGGATGTGCTTTGTCCTGGCCAGTGCATTCACCCTTTTATTGTGTGTGTGTGTGTGTGTGTGTGTGTGTGTCTCTCTCTCTCTCTCTCTCATCTGGAGGGGTTTATTTTCCCTCCTGTTAAACCCCTCCTTCCTTCCACCCCTTCCCTCCTCCTCACATCTGCTTCACATTCACTGATAATTTTTTTCGAGGTTGGCTGTATTATGCGAGATTCTTCAAACTGTAGAATATTTATGTTACTCTGACGCGCAGAATTATGTGTCAGCTAAAATAATGAACTTTTACTTCTGTCTGGGACGTGAATGCTTCCTCTTCCCTTGCTAAAGAACTTCCTGGTGTGTCTAGTCAGGTGAATGGTTGTAAGGAAATAGAAATAGTGTAATGTGAGAAAGCTAATGTGTGTGGTTCCTGGCTCATTTCCTGGGACGTAGGGTTTTTTTAGATATATTTGCGCAGTATAATGTGATACCAGAATTAGGGACAGACAGACAGATAGGCAGGCAAACAGACAGACAGACAGACAGATAGATAAATAGATAGATAGAGATAGAGATAGGTAGATATATGAAAATTGGGAAAGGAAAGGTGGGAACAAAATATTAAATTCTTACGTTTTTCAGACTGTGAATACGAAGACAGTGGAGGCGCGATGCAAGGAAGACGAGGCCCAGGGGTCACACTAGGAGGTCAGGTCAGTGCCACAGACTAACGTACGATTATTTCTCTGCCCTGACTAAGATTTTTATTTGGAGGAAGGACGAGAAACAAAGAGAGACTGTGCATTTAATCTTCCTTGATCTTCCTGCCTAAAAAAATCGTAGTTAGTGGCATTGTATTTTTTTTTTTTTGGGGGGGGTAAATTCTGACCCAGATGACCTTTTAATTCTAGGGTCGTGTTTTAAGTGGCATAGGAGATTCTTGTCGCCTCTTCTGTAGCGATTTATTTTGGTATTTTACACATAGGCATTTGTTGTTTATATCTTTTAAACTTTGACCTAGTTTACTGCAAGAAAGTGGAAGAGAATACTAAGACTTGCAGAATAAATCGCTAAGACGGAGTAATAACGAAATGTCCAAACCCTTTTAAATTGTGACCTCAAGTGATATGGTGGAGAGAGAGCCAGATGGTGGAGACTCAGCTGAGGTTGGCTGGGATCAGGATACTATTGTTATTACATGAAGATTGAGGTGAAAGGAGATTATACACGACCGGCATGTAGAATATCACACACACACACACACACACACACACACACACACACACACACACATACTACGATTATCTGTAAGGCAAGCATCCTACACATATGCATAGTATTATCGACTGTAAAGCGAAAAAATGCACACACACACACACACACACACACACACACACACACACACACACACACACACACACACACACACACACACACACACACAGTACGATTATCTGTAAGTCAAGCATCCTACACATATGCATAGTATTATCGACTGTAAAGCGAAAAAATGCACACACACA
>NC_137017.1:6092809-6287809 GCF_032717465.1 Coenobita brevimanus | reverse complement strand
CCCCTCTGGTCTTTAATGATTCGGTAAGCCTTTTTCATTTCCTCTCCTCTCCCCTCGTCTCCCTTCTTTCCTCTCCTCTCCTCTCCTCTTTCCTTTTCTTATACCTTTCCTTTCCTTTCTTCTCTTCTCCTCCCATCTCTCCCCTCCTTGCCTCTTCTCTCCTCTCTCTTCTCTTCTTTTTTCTCCTCTCCCTTCTCTTCTCCTCTTCTCTCTTCAGTTTTCCCCTTCTCTTGCCTCGCCTCTCCTTTTTCTTTCCTTTCTCTTCTTTTTCATATCCTCACCACTTGTCTCTTCTCCTCTCTTCAATTTCCCCTTCTCTTACCTTTCATCTTTTTCCTTCGTTCCTATTCTCTTTCCTTTCTTCTCCGCTCCTCTCCCTTCCTCCATTCTTCCATTTTTCTCCTCCTCCTAGCCAGTCCTTTGTCTAGCAACGTTCGCTAACTTCAATAAAATGGCTTTACGGGTGTCAAAATGCAATGCTTTCGTCTCGCCCTGCCAAATTGCTAGTTAATAAATCATCTCTCCTTCCTCTTCTCTTCCTCTCTTCCTCTTCCTGTCAGTCCTTCCGTTCTTCTCATTTTTGTATCCTTTCATCTTTTGCTTCCTGTCATTTCCATTATTTCATTTGTTTTTTGCTTTTCTCTGCTTTTTCTCTCCTTCCTTTTTTCCCTTTTTTTTATATTCCAGTCTTCTTTTCTTTTCTTTTTTTCCTTTCTATTCTTATCTTTTCATTCTTTTTTTTTCGCGTTCCTTTCCTTCCTCAAACTTTCTTACCATTCCAGTTCCCATCCTAGCCATTCCCTACTCTCTCTCTCTCTCTCTCTCGCCAGTCTTCCAATATTCCCCTCCTCCTCTTTAATAAACCATCACCACCTTCCACTTCATCACATGCCCCCTCTCATCGCCTCGGGGGCCCCATCACCCTCCATTTCCTACCCTCTCTTGCCCTTTTCCATCTATCTAGCTCCATCTAACTCAGTCTAACCTGAATTTACTAGGCCTAAGCTGGTCTAACCCAAGCCTAACCTAAACCAGCTAACCCCAGTCGAAGCCAGTTCAGTCCAACCTAACCCAGCTTAACCTTCCCTTCCCTTCCCTGCCCTGCCCTGCCCCCCCCCCCTCTCTCTCTCTCTCTCTCTCTCTCTCTCTCTCTCTCACAAGCCTCTTCATTTTCCTTTCATACCGACCCTCCTTTCCTCGCCAAATCATCTTCCTCCTTTCATCGTCATAATATTCCTTTCACCCAAGTCGTCATCTTCATTTCCTCTCAAAACGGCTCTCATTTTCCTCTTCGACTCTCTCTCTCTCTCTCTCTCTCTCTCTCTCTCTCTCTCTCTCTCTCTCTCTCTCTCTCATTTTGTGCAATCCTCCTTTCCACCTCTATCTCTTCTCTCTCCATCTGTCTCTTCTTATTCTCTCTCCTCTTTTCACTTCCCTTTTATAATAATCCCTTCTCACCTTCCTCAGTCACTTCCCCACTTCTTCAGATTTTCCCTATTAACAAACGAAGCCAAAATTTCACCACTCTTTTTCCTCATGGTTTTTCCCCAAGATATTTTCCTGCCATTATTTTCCTCCCATCATCTTTTCCTTCCCCTCTACCTTTCTCCCCTCCCCTTCCCTCCCCCTCCTCTCCTTCCCTCATTCCTTCACATCCCTCTCCCCTCCTTTCCTTCCCATAACTCCCACCTTCCCTCCCCATTTATTTATTTACTCACATTATTTATTTGTTTCGTATTGATTTTCTCTTCACTTTTTTTGTTTTTTTCCGTTCGCTGTCTGTGAGCTAATACTCTCTCTCTCTCTCTCTCTCTCTCTCTCTCTCTCTCTCTCTCTCTCTCTCTCTCTCTCTCATATACGTACCGGCATATACCAGTTTGTATATAGGTTTGTAATACATGCATTGTATCTCTCTTTCCATCTATCCATCTGTCACCTCGTTTTTTCTTTTACTTTTTCTTTCACACTTTCTCACATTCTCTCAAACAGCCAGCCTTCGTTTCAGCTCTCCAGGCCATTATTTGTTTTCACCGCAGGCAGCGACGCACCCGCCTTATATATCTACACTCAGCGCTTTGCATCCTATTTACCTTCCTACCTCCTCCCCATCCTACCCCTCTCCTCTCCTCTCCTCTCCTCTCCTCTCCTCTCCTTCCTCTCTTCTCTTCTCCTCTGCTTTGCCTCCTATTTATCCTTTACCCCTGCTCCCTCCTGCTCCTCTTCCCCCTCTCACTCTCCCCTTTCCTCTCGTTTCCTCTCATCTCTTTTAGCTCATATTTCTGCACCCATCCTATCCCCCTTTCGCTTCTCTTCCTCCCTCCCTCATTCCATACCCGCCTTCTGGGTCTCTTCCCTCCCTCCCTTCTTCTCTTTTCTCCTCCCGTTGTCTTTTCCCTCCTTCTCTCTCTCTACTCTCCCCTCCTTTCTTTCCACTCTACTCCTTCTCCTCCCGTCCTCTTCCCCCCCCCCCCTGCTGTGCTGAGCTGAGTTATTCCCTCTTGTACTGCCTGAGCGATATTGGCATTGTGAGGACAAGGGGGAAGGAGGGAGAGAAGGGAGGAGAAGAGAAAGGGGAGGGAGGAGGGGGAGAAGGGAGGAGAAGGGAAAGGGGTGGGGGAGAAGGGAGGTTATAAGAAACGGGAAGGGGGGTAAAGGAGGAAGAGGGAGGAAGGGCAGGGAACAATCGAGGAGGGGATGGCGTAAATGGAAGGAAAGAGGTAAGGGGGCAAGGAAGGGGGAGAGTAAGGGAGGGTGAGGGGAGATGGGTGAGGGGAAAAAGGGAAAGGGGGAGGGAAGGGACAGGGGAGAGTGTTGTGGAGAGGGAAAGGGAGGGTGAATGGAAAGATGGGACGAAAGAAGGTGGCGAGAAGAGAGGAGGGAGTGAGCTAATGAAGACGGACGAAGGAGAAGAGGAAGATTGAAGGAAAGAGGAGAGGAGAGGAGAGGAGAAGAGAGGAAGAGAAGGAAAGGAAAGGAAAGGAAAGGAAAGAAAGTTACCAGCGTTGTTTGGGTGTGTAAAACTTTGAAACTGTCGATTTCTTAGAAGGACGACTGAGTGGGTGGTCGTCATTCCTGTAACTAGATTTGTGTGTGTGTGTGTGTGTGCGTGCGTGTGTGTGTGTGTGTGTGTGTGTGTGTGTGTGTGTGTGTGTGTGTGAGGGGGGAGAGAGTGGAAGGGAGGAAGGGAGGGTGAGTAAAAGAAGATGAGGTAAGGGAGCAAAAGAAGAGGGAGGAGGGAAGAAGGGAGAGGAGGAGGGAGAGAAAAATGAGGAAGGAGGGAAGAAGGGAGACGAGGAAGGAGAGAAGAATGGTGCACAGTTGGGGAGGGAAGGGGAGGAGGGTGTATTGATGAAAAGGCAAGGAGTCTGGTGTTGAGGGGGAATATCGAGAGAAGGGGAGGGCATGAAAAAGGGAGAATAAACTTAGACATAAGGGAGATTAAACTGAAAAATGAGGGGAGGAAGAGGAAGAAAAAATGGTAAATGGTAGAGGAGGAAATGGAAGGATGGTAGGAAAAAAAAAACAGTGGAAATGGGTAGAAAGTAGATTAGTAGCAGAGAGACATGGAAAGTAATATGAAAAGATGAGACGATAAAGGAGAATATGTAGGTAGATGTGATGAGGAAGAAGTGGAATATTTGTAAATTTGAGAAGATGGAAGATTGATAGAAGATAAATAATTGCAAGAGAGACTGAAGATAGAGATCATGAAAAGAGGAAGGATGGAATAATGAAGACTATGGAGGAAGCTACAGGGGTGAAGGGAGTGAAGAAACTGATAAAAATTAGAAGAGGTGGAAAAACAGAAGATATAGAGTAATGGATGACATAAAGTGGGAAGATGGTAGAGAGAGAGAGAGAGAGAGAGAGAGGATCATAATAATAAAATAATAACGATGATGATGATGATGATGATGATGATGATAAAACGTAAAGGAGTTAAGGTGCATTGCATGACGGAATCGAGACCATAACACATCCAGTACATCAGGCAGCCTAGCATGACGTTTGACTATCTACTGACACACCTGTAATTTGGCAGCGCATGACCTGTAATAGGGTAATTTAACGCCAATTAAACCTGTTGTATCGCGCTCGTTTGTGAACTGGAACTGGTCCCTTGCGAGTACTGGCGAGGTGGATAGCTGTTTGTCTGCGTGAGTGTATGTTTGTCTCCCTATCTGCTGTTTTTTTAGTTTGCTCGTATCATCTCTTTCCTTTTCCTTCTAGTACTGCTTTGGATAGGAAGCTGTTTATCTGTCTGTATGGCCTGTCTGTACTTGTCTATATACATATCCCCTATACTACTCTCAGAATCATTCACTCCCTTAAACACTCTCTCCCCCTCTCCCTTGCTTTCTCCTTCTTCCTCCCCGTCTCTCTCCTTTTCCTTTCCCTCTCTTAGTCACGCCTTGCTTCTTTCTCTGTTTCTTCCTCTCCCTCGCCGTCTACATGTCCCTTTCCCATTCATCCTGTCTTCCATCCCCATATTCCCCTCACACACCCCCTCCTCACCCCTCGCCCCCTCACCCAAACGACGGCACCTCCTTCCCCGTCCAGACCCCCCCTCCCTCCTGCAATATTGAGTAGGTGGCGGCCCTGACACTGACCCCAGGCGGC
Organism: Coenobita brevimanus; assembly: GCF_032717465.1. Classification (NCBI taxonomy): domain Eukaryota; kingdom Metazoa; phylum Arthropoda; class Malacostraca; order Decapoda; family Coenobitidae; genus Coenobita; species Coenobita brevimanus. The sequence continues at coordinate 6,283,189 of NC_137017.1, read as the reverse complement.
ATATCTGAGCGAGCTTGTGTAATCGAGTAAAGGAGATGTATTTATTCACACACACACACATACACACACACACACACACACACACACAGCCAACCACCCACCTACACACACACTCTTTCACCCACCCAGCCACCCAGCTACACACACACTCTTTCACCCACCCAGCCACCCACCTACACACACCCACTCACCCAGCCTCGCACCCACCTACACACACCCACATACACAGCTACCCAACCACACACCTGCCCACCATCCTTGTGTAATGACAATGAGAGACAGAGTTTAAAGCTTAGCATATCTGAACAGGCATATGTAATCCAATAAAGGAGACTTACTTAGTTCAACTCCCATTCAACCACCTTTTTTTTTTTTTTTTTTTTGTGTGTGTGTGTGTCCGACTCTGGGCATAGGCTTCACAGCCTGCTATCAAGGCCCAGCAGTCCTCCTACATATCATACACCTCTACATGTCACCACTTCGGCGCTAACACCCACCGTCCATATTGAATACATGCTAGGGCTGTCTCATACAGGACTGGTGTATTGGTATTAGCGGGGGTATTTTTACGACATGTCGGTGGGTCTTCTGGTAGATCAGCAAAGTCTGATTTAATGAAATTCAAATCCTTAAACTGTTCCCTGCCCCAGCCGGGATTCGAACCTGGGTCCGTTAGGACTGCAGGCCAGCTCTCTACCGATTGAGACATCGCCTCCCCCTACCTTACTAATAGTGTGAAATAAAGACATAAGTTTTCAGCGACTTGCCCACCCACTCACTCCCCCTCCCCTCCCGCCTTGTGTAGTGAAAAGTAAAGGGGGAGATGTTCACCTGCCGTCCCATCTTCCCCTCCACATACCTACCAATCCACCTACCTGCCTATCCACCTATCCACCTTGTATGGAGTAAAGTCGCCCATTTTCACCCACCCTTTTGTGATGAGGTAAAGGAGACATACCCTCACCCACCCACCCCCTCACTCATCTTTTGTAGTGAAGTTTAGGCACAGATTTTTACCCACCCACTCGCCCACCCACTCACCCACCTACCCTCTTTTATGAAGATACACACACGCTCCACCCACTCGCTCATCTTAGGTAGTGGAGTTTAGGCATACATTTTCTACCCACCCATTCGCCCACCCACTCACCCACCCACCCTCTTACACCCAACCCACGAAGATCGGATAGATTACCTGTGCGATTTGGAGGACGATGTACCTGTAACCTAATTAACCTGTGCTTCTTCCCTGTACGATTTGGAGGACTATGTACCTGTACCCTAATTAACCTGTGCTTTTTACATCTACGATTTGGAGGACGATGTACCTGTAACCTAATTAACCTGTGCTTCTTACCTGTACGATTTGGAGGACGATTTACCTGTAGCCTGATTAACCTGTGCTTCCTGCCTGTACGATTTGGAGGATGATTTACGAGTACCTGTAACCTGATTAACCTGTGCTTCTTACCTGTACGATTTGGAGGACGATGTACCTGTAACCTAATTAACCTGTACCTCTATTACACGTGCTAATCATACACCTGTAGCATTTACAAATCGCTGAAATTTACAAAAAGAAGGATTACCTATGAATTTCAGGGAAGGTGTGGTTGTTAGTAATGGCTTCTACATAACGGTCAGTCAAGGTACTCGTAGTTCGCGGTAGTTACGGAAGGCGTTACCTACCGTCTCTTACGTCGAGGTCACAAAATATCGAGAGAAATATCTGAGTAATATCGAGAGCGAATTTTAAGGACGTTTTAAAAGATCTGTTTGCTGTTAATGGATTTTCTGTGTTAAACGATTCTCTCTCTCTCTCTCTCTCTCTCTCTCTCTCTCTCTCTCTCTCTCTCTCTCTCTCTCTCTCTCTCTCTCTCTCTCTTTAACCTGACCTAAAATTGACATCTCGCCGTCTAGAATGCAGGTTTGTGGCAAGGAATTTACACTGGAAAATGATACTAGTCATGAAGAAGTGCTGTGGAAAGAATGTAGAGTCGCATAATCGTCTGCCACTGCCACTAAGCTGCGTGAAATAAGCTGCAAAAATACGAAAAATCTAGGCCAAGTTAAAGTGAAAGGAGAACAGTATCCAGGAAATAAATTAATAGGCAGCGTGGCATTTGAACCCATTTAATTGCTGTTGATATCTATAGCAAGATGTCTTTAGGTTTTGATATGGCCGTAAAACAACGTAAAGGAACTAACAGAGCTAAAATTAAACTAGATTATTGATATTCTGTGTGTGTGTGTGTGTGTGTGTGTGTGTGTTTGTGTGTGTGCCAAGACAACGTACCGGTAAAGGATATAATGAGGCTAAAATTCAACTGACCTGATTGTTGATATTGTAAGATTTGTGTGTGTGTGTGTGTGTGTGTGTGTGTGTGTGTCTGATTGTTGATATTGTAAGATTTGTGTGTGTGTGTGTGTGTGTGTGTGTGTGTGTGTGTGTGTGTGTGTGTGTGTGCACGCTCAAGGTGTTACTGGAAAGCACAAGAACAAGAGGAAGGTTTCAGTGGAACTGTTTCTTTCCCAGCAAAGTAATCTGGGCAGGAGGGGTTGAGAAGGGAAGGGCACCTGTTAGCGTGGACAAGTAAAGTCGCAACAAACTGGTTAGGAGACAAATGGTCAAGTGGTGGATGTTGGGAAAGGAGGTCCGGATGATGATGATGATGATGATGAATTGTATAGAGTATCTTAGTCAAATAGAAAGAGCAATGTGGACTTATAATTGATATTTTGCTTTATATTATTTAGTAACACAGTACAGAATATCAGGATGTCTTTAGAAATGGATAAACATGCATCAATACAAATGCTGTTTTAAATCAGTTACCCGTCAATTCAAATTTATGTGGTTTTCTTTGCCAGGAACTTAATAAAAGAAAATGGTCGCCTCTACACTATAGGGGTAACTCTTGTAAGGGTTTCTCCGGCGATCCCTTAGCTATCTACAAATATATTTCAGATGCCTTGAGTAGTGTTAAATTATTTAGCATCATAAATTTTAGTAAGCTATTCTCATCCTTTTCATCACACATTTTTATTGGAGTTACCCTTTCCTTACACATAAGTCACTATAAATAATTTGTTAAAGTTTGAAAACGACCAGACGAAATTGCCATGGCCATCTCATATACACGATTTGAGTTATGGATTTGTACCCTTTTACTTTGTTTGTGTGTGTGTGTGTGTGTGTGTGTGTGTGTGTGTGTGTGTGTGTGTGTGTGTGTGTGTTTAGCTGGTAATCATCTAAAGCTCGTGTAAAGAGGTAGAAAATTGATACCTATAGTTCTGTGCAAATGGACAGCTGGAAAGATGGTAAATAAAAGGAAGAAATGAAAGAAGGAAGGAAGGAAGGAAGGACGGAAGGTATTTGAAAGGAAGGAAGGAAAGTGGGTATATGAAAGGAAGGAGGAAAGGAAGGAGGATAGATGAAAGGAGAGAAGGAAAGAAGGAAGGGCTGATGAAAGGGAGTAAGGAAGTATGCAACAATAAGAGAGTAAGAAGAATAGACGTGCAAAGAATGGTGAGAGGACAGAAGAAACCTAAACGAAGTGAAGAAAATGGGGGAAACTGTGAAAAATTGTTATGCATAGGAAAAAAAGGAGGAAAGAGATGAGAGAGAAGAATGAAAGTAGATAGAGAAATAAGAGAAGAGGAAGGAGGAGTGTGAAGGAGGGTAGGAAGAATATGGAGAGAGAGAGAGAGAATGGCGTGTGCTTGTCGTCTGTGTGGTAATCGTATCAAGGAGGGACTAAACTTGGCGCTAGGGGACTCCTTCTGTCCACTCCTCTACTTACATCCTTACCCTTCCCTTCCTCCGTCTTCCCCTTCCTCCTCCCCCTTTCCTTACCTCCTTACCCTCTCCTTTCCTTCCTCCGTCTTCCTTTTCTCTTCTTTCCTTCTCGTTCCATCCAGTCCTCTCCTCACCCTTCCCTTTCCTCCTCCTCCTCCTCCTCCTCCTCCTCTTCGTCATCATCATCATCATCATCATCATCATCATCATCATTTTACTTTAATACTTTCTCTTTCAGGTTATTCAAACTGGTAGCTGATAGATAAAGTATTATAGAATGTAACTTTTCCTTTTCAGTTCTTCCAATGAAATTTCCATGTCAGTTTTTTGCTTGCTGCATGGTGGTCCTCTTCACTTTTTCGTGCTAGTTTCAACTGGAGGATTTGGAGGCGGGGGGAGCCTTCTTGCTCTACTATCCTTATCCTTCAGCATGTAGAATTAGGTCACGTAGTCATAGTCTTCTGTGTAACAAGCAGCCTCGAAAGGACTGTTATGTTTGCTACTGTTTGCCTTCCTTTGTATTCCATTATATGCCTTTGTACTCCTCTTATGTCGCTTTCCCTTAGTCTCTTTCCTCATGTTCCCTCTGCTTCTGCTCCAGTCTTATCTCTCACCATCCTTTCTCTTCCTGTGGACTTTGTTTCATCTCTACCGAGTTCTCCCTTTATCTGCTCGTTTCCCTTCTTCCCTCCTCTCCTCCCACTTCTTTTTCTCCCTCGTGTCTCCTTTCCAACCGGTTCATAGTCTCAATACTCTTCCATTCGTCACACTTCCTCCCTTCGCCACTTTTTCTTTCTCCGTTGTATCCTTTATTTATTTCCTTACCTCCCTGCCGTCTGTCCTCTCAGGTCCCTTCCCATATACTAATTTTTTTCCCCTCCTTACTTCCCATTTTTATTTTTGTTTTTGTTTTTTTCTTTCGCTGTCGTTTAACCCCTTCACCTCAAGGCCCATCTTCCCTACGCCGAATGTAATCACCTGGGAGTGACAAGAATTATTGAGAGAGAGAGAGAGAAGGAAAAGAAGAGGAGGAAGAAAGGTGTAAGCAAACGGTGATCATAAAAATCTGTATTACCTAAACATCATTCCGTTCAGCAGAGTGAGTACGTGATAGAGTTAAGCTAAAAATTAAAAACGGAATTGTACAACCTGCTCACCAATTGTATTATGATTAAAAAAGGTAATTACCGTAATGAATTGTGGGAAGTCAATTACAAGGGGTGGGTCCTTTGGGATGTACGGCAAATATGATTACACTGAACCTGCCTGTGTGCAATCCCTGAGTCTCCATGTTTATTTTTCCTATTGCTCTGTTCGTTTTTCCTTTTTTTTTTTTTTTTTTATTACGGTCTTTTTTAATGCTCTGTTATTCTTCTCTAATTATCTGTTTTCTTCCCTTTCTGTACATTGTTTTTTTATCATGGTCTTCTTTCACGCTGTCTTCGTTATTCCCGTGGTTATGGACCTTTTAAAAATCTTCTGGACTCGTTCATTATTAATTTTTCTTTAGCTCTACTCCTCGCATTCATCTCTCCTCCATAACCCTTATCTATCACCTACTCGTTCTTATTTTTTATGTTTTGATCCCCACCACATTGTTCATCCGTAACACTCGTCTCTTGTAGTTTACACCACACATTGTATTCCGTTACTTCAATTTAGTTTCCTTTATTTCCCTCCAGTGTCCTCCAGTCCCTGCCATCGTCTCCTCCCTCACTCTCCCTGCAACTCCCTTCAAGCTCCTCCACATACTCCACTTCCTGACTCACTTCATCCATACAGTGAATCCCTGCATCCATGTGAACACTTATTACCACTTCCCTCATTTTCCACTACAGTCTCCTCCATCACCACCTTCACCACACAGTCCACACTAAGGCCACCACACACACTAACACCCCTCGCCCACCTTACACTCCATCACACACACACACACACACACACACACACACACACACACACACACACACACACACACACACACACACACACACACACACACACACACACACCACGTTCCATCTTCACTTCCAGCTCCACCACAAACTCCACCACACACTCCACCTCCACCGCGCCCCTCCCTGGCTCTCCCCTGGGGCAGTTTAAAGGGAGAAAGTCAGTTAAACTCCCTTGGAAATCTTAGATACGTCCCTCGCTGCCGGCGGACACAACCTTCTCCCTCCCACCCCTCTCCAGGATACCCCCTCCTTCCCTCCCTCTTTTCCTTCATCCTCCTTCCCTTCCTCCTCCCTCCCTCCCCTCTCCTTCTCACCTTCCCTTCTCTCTTCATTCTCTCCCGTCCCTCTCCCTCCCCTCTCTTTCCCTCCCTTCCCACCCTCCTTCCTTCCCTCTTTTCCCCCTCGCTCCTTTCCTTCCTCTAGAGCCTTACCTTCTTCACTTTCTTTCCCATCCCTCATTCCCTCGTCTGTCTCTCTTTTCTTTGTCTTTCCCACAGCCACGAGTCACTCCCTTTCTTCCTCCCTTCTCCTCTATTCTTTCCATCTTCTTCCCTGTTCTTTCCCTCTTTCACTATCCGTCTGTCTCCCGTTCTTTTCTGTCTCATCTCTCCTCCCTTTCGTGTGTCAATATCCTGCGAACTCAGTCTTACTTTGCTTTGCCTTTCTCTGCTTTCTTTTTTCGTTCCTCCTTTTTCCTGGCACTAACGAAAGAAGGAGGAAACAGCGGGAGTAAAGGCAACGGAGGTAAAGGAAGCAAGGAATGGAAGACAGGAAGTAAAGATTAAGGAAAACTGAGAGAAGAGAAGGAAGGAAAGGAAGACAGGAAGAAATGATAACTCGTGAATAGGGAGGACATGGAGAGGAAGGAACAAAGGAAGAGAAGATAGGAAAAAAACATCAGAGTTAAGTTTTAGAGAGAGAGAGAGAGAGAGAGAGAGAGAGAGAGAGAGAGAGAGAGAGAGAGAATTTACGCGTGTGTACTCTCCATTACTACCAGCCTGTCCTTTACCTCTTTGTTTCCCTCCCTCTCAGCACCTCTCTCACCTCTAGTATCTCCCTTTCTTTCTCTTCTCTCCCTTCATTCTTGCTCACTTTCTTATTTTCTTTTAATGTAGTTTCGGGTGGTATGTCGTCTCTCTCTCTCTCTCTCTCTCTCTCTCTCTCTCTCTCTCTCTCTCTCTCTCTGGTCGAAAGATTAATGTAAAAAGTATATAGTGTTATCAAGGTAGGAACCAAAAATAAATAAATAAATAAATAAATAAATTCGTATTGATGAATTGGAAGTTAATCTCACTGTAAAAAAAAAAAAAAATCATACGCTCTTATATTCCAAAATCAACATATCAGGTTTTTCGGTATTTCATTTTTCGCGACATGTATCAATTATAAACCTGCATTTATTTTTTGATATATATTTTTTAGTTGAGTGTACACTGCATGAGGCGAAAAAAAAATGGGATGGAATATCAGGGCTATTATCGTATTGTATTGAGCGTGTGTGTGTGTGTGTGTGTGTGTGTGTGTGTGTGTGTGTGTGTGTGAGAGAGAGAGAGAGAGGGGGGGGGGATTCATGAAATATGAGGGAGGCCAACCAAATAATTCAGTCATGTCAGTTGGTGAGAGAGAGAGAGAGAGAGAGAGAGAGAGGGTTCATGAAATATGAGGGAGGCCAACCAAATAATTCAGTCATGTCAGTTGGTGAGAGAGAGAGAGAGAGAGAGAGAGAGAGAGAGAACCAGAATGAGATAGACGGATATAGAGTTAACGGCACAAACAACGCAGAGTAAAAAAAAAAAAAAAAAAAGCTATAGAGACATTATATAACAGCGAAAAAAAAAAAGACAGAGAAAAATAGAGATAGCTCACTTTCCAAACCACGCCGATGCCGGGGAAACAATACGGTGCCATGCGGACGAGTGCAGGGATCCGTAAAGCAAACAGGGGATGGCCAGGTGAACCGAACCGAGGCCAGCGACATGCGAACGGCTGCGGACGGTTTGTTTATTTGTGGCTTCACCTATCCCTTTCCACCCTGTCCGTTTGTCTTTTTTTTCTTTTTTTAATCCGTCTGGTCATGCAGTTTTATTCTCCCAGTTTTCCTCGCCGTTTAAATGTCCTGTCTCTCATGCATTCATATCCAGAGTGCCATTTAGATCTATCAGTGTCATGCAGTCCTGTCACATCACTGTTACCGAAGTTTCCTGTCATTGTCATGCTTTCTTGGCAATTTTATTTCGTTTTATCTCAGTACTAGTTGGGGTACCCGGTTTTGCCCCGGTAGAACCCTATGATCGCGTATACAAGCATTGCGTGAGACCCTGGACAGCCACCCACCTGTAGGAGAAGACCCTCGGAGTCCCATTTTACCTATTGAACATCTTTTCCTCCTTGGGGCCATTTCCACAGGGATATATTCCCCATGGAACTACTGCCTTGGATAAAAAAATATATATCTTGTTCATTCCTGTCTAATATCTCCCTGTCAGATTATTTCCCACTGTCTACCATTAGTATCGTGCCTGTAATTCCTTTCTATTTCATCCCTGTCACATAATTCCCTTGTCAGCTTCGTGTCGGCTTCTTCCTGTCCAATTTATCCCCGCCAGATCATGCCTGTGTAAAGAGAATTACCATGTCTGTTTATTCCTGTCTAATTCATCCCTGTCAGATCATCCCCCTGTCTAAACGTCCCTGTTTGTTGAGTGACCCGCCTGACGGAACGTACCGACCGGTTAATTGCTGGTGCCGATGATGCTTGTACCCTAATAGCACCGTTAATTCCCCCATCACCCCCACCATTCCCATTTTTACCACCATACTGTAGTGGCTGTTAGTGTTATTTTTTATTGTTATTAATCTGTTTCTGTGTGTATTTTGTCTTTACTGTCAGTGTTTCAAATGATGTGCTTTTATTTCACATACGATGACATTTTCCCTGCTTTCGTTTTCTTTACCAGCCTATACTTGCCTATATTCGCACCTTTTCAGTTCATATAGGCGATAGTTCTCCAGGTCATTACATACTATGCTCTTTTAGCTCTAACCTGGCCTAAAATTTCCGTCTCCCCGTGTTAAATGCTAGATTGTAACAGTGGATTAATACAAGAATACGGTGTTAGTCACAAAGAAATGCTATGGAAAGAACGTAGAACCGTAGTAGAGTCTTTTTCTGCCTCTGCCTAACGTGAAATAAGCTGTAAAAGGACGAATTCCTGGGTAAGTTTAAGGTGAAATCGGTATAGTATCGAGACAGCTTGGCATAGTTTTAGAGGTTTAAGTAAGAGAGAGTAACAGATTATTTTAGCTGACTGTACTAGCAAGAGAAGCAGTTTTTTTTTTTTTAACTGACTGTACTAGGAAGAGCAGCTTTTTTTTTTTTTTTTTTACTGTGCTGTGACTGGCAGAAATTCGCCGGCTCTTCCCTGCCAGCTGCGGCGGAGGAGAGTTTTGCCTGATACATTTTCTTGTGATAATGAAGCACACGACAGATGAGTATGAGAGGGATGGATGCATTCGGAGGTTTGGGTAGGATTGAGAAATATAGATGGCAGAGTAGCAGTATAAAGCAACCCCTCCACGCACACACACACACACACACACACACACACACACACACACACACACACACACACACACACACATATTAGGACGTAGGGGAAAGGAAAGACAGTAGGCATGAGGAATATGGGCAGTAGGTTAGCAGTATAAAGCACACACACTAAAAGAGTAATGTTTGGACGTTAAGGGAAGGGATGACGTATTTAGATGTATCGTAACGTTGTATTATGAAGCACACAGCGAAAGATTATGATAAGGTATGATATATACTGTCGTTTTGGGAGGAACGAAAAAATATGGAAGGCAGGACACAGTGGTAACGTTTCTTCACCTTTTTTTTTTTTTCACTTTTCTTCCTTTTGCCGCTTGCAGGTACATCGCGTGGCCTCACATCATATCCGTCGCACTTATTCGTGACTAGTATCATGATCTGGTGTAAATCTACCGTAACGACTCGGCATTCAAGGTGGAAAGACAGCAGTTTTAGGCTATGTTGAAATAAGAGTACTGTGGTCTGTATAATCTCGTCTGCCAAAGATTCCAAACCACTTTTAGCATAGTAAATGGCCAAAATAGTCAGATTAGAGAGTGAATTCGACTAGTAACCAAGGAGACTCATTCCTGCTTCATAACTAAGACATCAAATTTCACGTAACCATGACTGAGTATTCAAGTTGTATAATTGGTCCAGTTCTCTCACATGAAGACAAACCAGTTATAGGAAATTGTAGACGAACTCTATTTTTTCCCCCCCCTCTCTCGTGACGGTACGCGTGTCGTCACCTGGCTGGGTCCGCGTCAGCACTCGCCTAATTACCTTAACTCACCTTGTATTATTCCGCCAATTACACTGCCTTCCACCCACTTTGCCGTCATCAGTGTGTGTGTGTGTGTGTGTGTGTGTGTGTGTGTTTTAGGTAGGTAGCTAGGTGGGTAGGTAGGTAGAGAGAGAGAGAGAGTGAGAGAGGGAGAGACATGGGAACAAAAATGCTGATGTGTATGAGTAGGTAAGTGGCTGGTAACAAGGGGAGACTCAATCCACTTAATGCATAACCACCCTCACTTAGTTCACCACACACACACACACACACACACACACACACACACACACACACACACACACACACACACACACACACACACACACACACACACACACACACACACACACACACATAGTTTCCTTATCTTTTTCCTCTCGTCCTTTTTCCCTCATGTCATATTCTGACTCATTCATAATTACTCTTTCATTTCCCCGTTTGCGTCTTCTGTCTCCTCCTCCTTCCCTTCCTCTTTTGTCTCTTCCTCCTCCTCTTTTTCCTCCTCCTCCTCTTCTTCCTCCTCCTCCTCTTTTTCCTCCCCCTCCTCTTCTCCTCCCTCTGCTCGTGATAATCTCAGTATCCCCTGTGGATTAATCAGGGAAAATCACGTTAGTTGTAAATTTTCCATACCAAGTACCATAAGGCAGTTAGCTCTCCCTCTTCTCTTCCCTCCTTCCCTTCCTCTCTTCTCCTCTCTCCCTCCTCTTCCCTCCTTCCCTCCTCTCTTCTTCTCTGCCTCCTTTCTCTTCCATCATTCCCCTCTTTTCCTCTTTTTTTATTTTAATCTTATTCTTCACTATGCTCAGTTTCGTTCTTGCTGTCTTTTCTTCTATTTTCTTGTATTCTCATCTCTCGTCGTCCATCTTTTCTCGTTTATTCTTTTTTTATTCCCTTTTTTCTTCGCGTTTCTTCTGTTTTTTCTCCGTCCTTCCATCCCTCCTCCTCCTCCTTTTCTCTCTTCTTCTTTCCCACATATTATTCCTTTATCATCTGTTTCCTTCTTCTGTCCTGTTCTCCCCCTTCTTCTTTCAAACTTTTTCCTCATATTCTTCATTTTTTCCCTCTTAAATACGTTGTTCATACTGTTCTTTAGCTTGACAGTTTCTTTTGTGTGTCATGTTTTCTCCGTTTTCTTTCCAGATTTCTTTAAAGCAAAAAATTCTCCTCTTATATACAGTCTCTTAATCTTTCTTCTCGTCTTTCTCTTTCTCTTGATTTATCTTTCTGTCATTTTTTCCTATCGTCTCATCTTTTTCAGATATGCTTCCTTCCTAAATTTTTCTTATTTCCCTCTTCCTCTTTTATTTCATTTTGTCTTCTTTTCCTCGTCCTTCATTCCTCTTTCTTCTTATATATGTATTTTTTATTTCTTCATGTTCCTTCTTTTTCATCTCCGCTTTCTTGCCTCTTCGTTTCCTCTTCCCGTTATTAGTCTCTGTCTCGTTTTCCGGTTATTATTATTATTATTATTATTATTATTATTATTATTATTATTATTGCCTTCCATCCCTCCGCTCTGCCCTTCTTTTCTTCTCCCCTCTTATTTATGCACTTGATCAACCCTTGTCCACTTCTCATTCCCATCTTCATATTATTTTTTGTGTGAAGAGTAATCATTACCTGAAAGAGTGTTCTGTCTCTGTCTTTCTGTCTGTCTGTATGTATGTCCGTTTGTGCATATGTCTGTCTTGGTCTCTCTCTTTAGGCAGTGGTTTATATATGTTATGTGTTTGTATGATTTTGCTGTTTGTACCTCAGTCTGTATCTCGTGTTTGTCTCTATGTATTTGTCTGCCTGTCATTTTTTGAGTGTTTGTTTGTCTGTTTTTTTCCCGATCTGTTTACATGCCGGTAGTGGTTTATTTATGCTGTTTTTTTTAATTATTATCTTCACCTGTTAGTCTGTATCTCTAGGTTTATCCACCTGAAAAATCCCTAAATTCTCACGATCTCAGAGTCCAGACAGACGTGAGAAAAAGTTTAAGATTCCTTCCACGGCGCCATTAGGGAATTACGAGGCCCTGACACACCCTGGCACTCACACCCTCTCTCAGCCACTCTCTCTTTCACACCCTTCACATCTTCTCCCCTTCTCTCGTAACATCTTTGTATGTGTCATGTTCGATAATGGAGTATAATTATATGTGGTAGGTCTGACATGTGTGAAAGGCTGTACTGTGCGTGAAGTCGCGTTTATTGGGTACTTAAGGGGAGTCATCTGAGGACCTCCCCCCCACTTTTTTTTTTTTCTTTTTACTGGAGGAGTGACCCGCCCCCAACTTAGCACACGGCTGTAGGTATGCAAAGCCTTTGGAGTGTGGGATGAGAAATGCTAGAGTACGTTTATTTAGTTAGAGTGTCTTTGTGGGTGAGAGTCTGTGTCATCTAGGAATGTTTGATAGGGTTCTGACCTGAGAGTACATGAACGGACCTACTGTTACTCGCTCTTAAATGTCCGCCGCCAGGAGGGATCGATCCAAGGTCAGAGGGATTTGTAAACACACGCTACTGACCCGACCATCGGAGGCCTCTTTATTTTTCCTAATCAGAATACTGCAGAATGTTTACGCTTAATACTTGTGATTAATGGATTTCCTACTTATCTGTATATGATATTATTCACTTTTATGAGAAACGCCATCAATTAAAGTGCGCAAGAAGCAGCCTCCATTAGCGTTCCTAGGGAGGAATAAGTCGGTCACAAAGAGGTTACAGGAAGCTATGAAATCCCTGGAAAATGTCATGCCTGAGTTAAAATAGAATCGTGAGAAAATAGTGATAGCGAGTGAAATAAAACATCTGATTCTGGTGGTTAACTCGCCGTAGGGATGAATTAATAGGTAAAAAAAAAAATAAAGACTCAAAATCCCGCGAGCATACATCTTTCCGAGTCGTGGGTCCATTGAGAGGGTGATGAGCCGGGAGGAAAGGGCCCACTAACTCCCTCGTCTAAGATTAGTGGCTGTGAAGAGAGATGGGTAGTTTGGCAGCGGGGAAACTCTGTTAGAAAAGTTGAGAGCCCAATTGTAGAGCCGTAAAAGAATTCTGATTATTCCTTGGACTCCTATTATTGTGTTAAATTCTGCTCTTTATTACTATTTTTTTTTTAATATCGGAGCGTGAAAGGAGTGAATATTCTTGAGTTTCCTATTTTTTCCTTATATTCCGTCCTTTACTATTTTTTTTTTTAATTAGAGCGTGAAAGGAGTATGAATATGCTTATCTTTCTAATTTGTACTGTCTTCTTTACTAGTTTTATAAATTAATGAGCTTAAAATTACTCTGATTATTCCTGCGTTTCCTTCATAGTCCTTTTTACTCATTTCTTCAATTTGTTTGGAGAGTATATATATATATATATATATATATATATTTTTTTTAATTTAAATTCTCTCGGGTACTAGTTTTGTGGAGCCTGTGTTATTGAAAACCTAGTGTCCTGAAAATTTGTACTTTATGTTCTTTCTGTTATGTACTAGTTTTTTGGAGAGTCTAATTATGAAGCTGAAAATTTAGTTCTTTCAAGAGAGGTGATATGAGAGTCATTAAATCTGTCGTGAAACTTAAAGCCTGATTGTAAAGTTTGAGTCGTCATTTCCCTTGGTTTGGGTACTTCGGGGTTTATGTTATTTCTTTAAGTAGTCGTAAAGGAGGCTGGAAGACGTATTCCAAGTGGTAAGGGAAGCTTCGTAGCACCTCATCCTAGGCGATTTAGTTTGCGTTTTGTGTATTGTACCTTGAACATCCACTTCTATGTTCTGTGTTATTTATATCGTTAGTTTCATGTTGAAAGTGATAATGATGGTGATGATGATGGTGGTGATGATGGTGGGGATGGTAGTGGTGGTGGTGATGATGATGGTGGTAGTGGTGGTGGTGGTGGTGGTGATAGCGGCCTCATATTTTTCTTTCTTCCTCGTCTTCTTCCTCTTCCCTCGTCTGTATCCTTCCAAACTTCGTGCCGCTTTTTATCCGGCTTCATATTTCCCCATTCTTCAACGCTACTACTTTCTTCCCCCCAAAAAGAGAGCCATACTTTATCGCAACCCATTTTTATTGCTCTTTTTCTCTTTTTGTCTTTATACAGTCTTTTTCCCATCGCTCTTCTGTTTTCCATCTTTCGTTCTCTCTCTCTCTCTCTCTCTCTCTCTCTCTCTGTCTCTCTCTCTCTCTCTTATATCCCCTTCCCTCCCTTCCGACGCCAGAAATTTGTGGTTTGCGCGTCACTTCCTCCCTTGAAATTATAATTGAAAGGAAAATAGGATGAGAGAGAGAGAGAGAGAGAGAGAGAGAGAGAGAGAGAGAGAGAGAGGAGAGGGGGAAAAACTGAGGGGAGGAGAGATAAGGTGAGGGAGAGAAAAATGTAGGGAGGAACGTTAAGAGAGGGAGAGAAAATGGAGAAAGACAGAGGAAAGGGAGGAAAGGGAGATATACGAAGAGAAAGATGTAGAAAGTAGAAGAAAAGCAAGAAGGCAGAGAGAGAGAGAGAGAGAGAGAGAGAGAGAGAGAGAGAGAGGAATGGAGGGAATGAGAGATGAGAACTGTTAATGTGTGTGTGTGTGTGTGTGTGTGTGTGTGTGTGTGTGTGTGTGTGTGTGTGTGAGAGAGAGAGAGAGAGAGAGAGAGGGAGTTTGGAAAAATTGGCAGAACCGAAAATAGTTTAGAGACGAATATAGATGACGAGGGAACAGAGAGAGAGAGAGAGAGAGAGGGAAGACTGGGGAAAACAGGAGAAGAGGAAGAGGGAACGTTAGAAAAGGACGATGAACAAGTGGAGAAGGAGGAGGGGAAGAGGGAAAAAAGAAAAAGGAAAAAAAAGAAGAGGGGGTTGCGTGTACTGGTGGCGAAAGAGAGAAAAAAAAAGAATGGAAGAAAAGGAAGGAAAGGAGAATTGAGGGACGAATGATGGAAAAGAGAAGAAATGGATATGATGGAGAGAGATGTAGATAGGAAGATAGATAGGTAGGTAGATAGATAAAGAAGGGGCAGGTAGATAGATAGATAGACAGAGTGGTAGGTAGGTAGGTAGATATATAAAAACTTGAACAGATGATAGATAACTAAAAATAGTGACAGTTAGTAAAGCTAAATAGATGGAGAGAGAGAGAGAGAGAGAGAGAGAGAGAGAGAGAGAGAGAGAGAGAGAGAGAGTCCCATATTTCATGTCATCAGGAGGGAGACGCAATGGGTAAAACTTCAATACATGCAGTCAGTCTGGCCCTCTCCATTGGCAAGTCGATACGGAGGAAAGGGGAGAGAGAGGGGAGAGAAATGGGGAGGTAGGAGGGAGAGAATAGAGGGAGAAGAAAGGAGGGAGGGAGATAATGGAGAGAAGAAGGGGGAGAAGAAAGATGAAAGGGTTAAGTGAAATGAAAAGGGAGGAAGTGAGACAAAGGGAAAAGAGAGAGAGAGAGAGAGAGAGAGAGAGAGAGAGAGAGAGAAATGTAAGAGGGAGGGAGAGAGAAGGGCAGGGGAAGTGGGAGTAAAGAAGAGAGAGAGGGAAAGAAACAGGAGAGAGAGAGAGAGAGAGAGAGAGAGAGGAGGGGAGATCGGAGGGAGAGTTAAAACGAGGGGAGAGACATATGGAGTTGATTGTGCTGGAGGGAGGGAGGGAGCCACAAAAAAAGAAAAATAAAAGAAAAGCGAAAAGTAGAATTAAGGAAACTCGGAAAAAGAAATAAAATAAATGACAAAGGGGAAAACAAGAAACACAGAATAAGAACCTGAGACACAGCATCTTAGAAAACCCTTTAGCATCTTCAAGGAAACTTTCAAGAATATTCAAGCTAAAGACAGACTGCTTTGTTGTATTAAAAAAAGAATAAAGGGATATATATACTCAAATGTAATATACGCATGTTATTATACCTATCAGCAAAGCACAGAATCATTGTATATATTTTCAGACGCTCCACAAAAGTCCTTCTGTCAGGTTTTTGTATATCCGAAAAAATTATATGGAGAGGTGTAGTGTATATGTGATAATTTAAGTATTTTCTGCGTCCAAATTTTCTGTAGGTGAATACGTTTGATTATAATGCTGTGATGGATGAATGAGTTGTTATTCCTCTACACACACACACACACACACACACACACACACACACACACACACACACACACACACACACACACACACACACACACACACACACACACACACACACACACAATCTTTCTCATTCTCATATCTATTTTCCTCATCTTCCTGTTTCTCATTTTCCACATTTGGCCATTTTCATACTTCCTCTTTGACCCTTTATCTTCCTCCTCCTCCTACTCCTCCCTCTCACCTTTTTCTTTTTCCTGCTCCTACTCCTCCTCCTCACCTTTTTCTTCTTCCTCCTTCTCTTCCCTTCTTCCTCCTCCTGCAATATGCCTTCTCTATTATTTGCCGGAAGAGGTTATGGAAATTTTATGGAAGCCGATCAACAACATCGCACAGAGAGAGAGAGAGAGAGAGAGAGAGAGGGAAAGAGAGAGAGAGAGAGAGAGAGAGAGAGAGACGTACAATGGCACATATTTTATTCCCTTCAGTACGATAGCGCAGTATTAGTTCAATTGTGCTTCCATCAGACTATTTTTCTCATCTAAGGAAGGAGTGGGGAGTTAGCAGCGGTGTAAATTGACCACCTCAGAACGCTTACACCTGCTCTTGACCACCTCAGAACGCTTACACCTGCTCTTGACCACCTCAGAACGCTTACACCTGCTCTATGTCATTCTGTCAACCACTAGATGATTTTTTTTCATTTAAGAATCTCGCACACTGAAGATTATTTTTTTTCGTAAAGCAGCTGAGATATTGAATGATACGTGAAAGGAGGCGTAGTTTCTTTGTGTGTGTGTGTGTGTGTGTGTGTGTGTGTGTGTGTGTGTGTGTGTGTGTGTGTTTTATTCTACCCTCGTTGTATATAGCTTTTAAAATATACCTACTGTGGTAACACTGATGACAGTGGTTACCGTGGTGATGATGATGATGCTCCCTCATCACAGAGCGAAGATAAATATTTAGCTCCACAGTGACATGTTCGCAAATTCGTCGAAAAAAAAAAAAAGCTTCACTATTTACATTTCCAGGCTTCGTCTTATATATATTTCTTCTTCAATTACGACTCCTTCTGATCATCCTCTATGCTCCCTTAACCCCCAGCTGACTATATTTCCCCACGATGTTCATATTCTGCCCATCTCTGGCGTAATACCACTCCATCTATCACACCCTTCAATATATTCCATCACATCCATGTCCCCTACACTGCCTCTGACTTTATTCTCTCTCTCTCTCTCTCTCTCTCTCTCTCTCTCTCTCTCTCTCTCTCTCTCTCTCTCTCTCTCTCTCTCATTGTTTCCTTTTATTGGTGAATTGTTCGTTTTTCCCTGGATCGCACCTGACACCATCCTTATTATTATTATTATTATTATTATTATTTTTATTATTATTATTGTTATTAGTGTTTTCTGTGATTTATTTGTATTCATATTCATTACTCTTTTATTTATATGTATTATTTTTTAGTACAGCAAAGTGTTATGTTTTGACCCTCTCCCTCTGCTACCCACCCTCCCTTGCAGTATACTCCTACCCTACACACACTACATTATTTCTTCTTCTTTTTTTCGTTCCTAGTTCATTAGGCAAGATTTATTCCCAGTGCAGTCCAGGCTAGGGTGGTGATTACTTCGACCCTTTCACTCTCACGTACCTGCTTTTTTTTTTTTTTTTTTTCCCACCTGACACACCGTACAATTTTGACTTTTTTTCGAAGTTAGAGAGGCACTTGCGTTTTCATATCCATCGTTTTTTTTTAAAGAACTATTGAACGTTCCCATATAAGATATTGAGCAGTTTTTTCTGGTCTGTTTTCCCCTTGTATTACAGTGACTTAGTTGTGATGGATACTGTTTGGACCACCCCCCCCTCATCCTCTTCTCCCGTCCCTGCCCTTTTCCGTCTATTTTTATTTTCCACCCTACACAAATTACATGTTTTTTAAATAGTTTTCTTCTATTTATCCTCTAACAAGAGAAACTGTAATTGTTTTTATTTTTATGTAAGTTTTAGTAAGATAATTAAAAATTGTAATTGACTACTTTTTCGTATTTTAAGTACAGATAAGGTGATTGTGGTGCTTACCTTTTTTTTCTCTCTCTCTCCTTCTCTCCTGTCCACCTTTTCTCATCTGTTATACTCCCTCCCAAAAAAACTTTACGCACTTTTGGCTTTTTTTTCAGTGTTTTTTTTTATGATTCCTTCCCCCACAAAAAGACAATTAACAAAAAATAATCCCACTACCCATTGCACTACCGCCGAGCATTTTGCTGTGGGTCTCTCTCTCTCTCTCTCTCTCTCTCTCTCTCTCTCTCTCTCTCTCTCTCGTCAGTGGCATGGCAATTGATACCTTTCCCTTGTTTCTTCCTTCCACCTCCACCACCACTGTTCCGGACTTCCATCCAACTATTCATATTAAAACTTACAAAGACGTCCTGCCATAGTGGGTGGGGGCGGGGAGGGGGAGATGATAGGGGTTGGGGAGGGGGGTGATGGTTTGGGAGGCGTAGGAGGGGGAATGGAAGATGGTGAATGGGGTGGAATAGTTGAGAGGATGGGGACGAAGGGTGGAGGATAGAGGGTGGGGATCAGGAGAAGGGGGATGGGGGAGGGTGGAGAGTAGGAGATGGGGATGGGAGGAAATCTTTTATATGTGTGGGTGGGGGGATGGAAGGAAAACGGGGGGATGAGGGAGCTGAAAGGGGAGCGAAGGGAGAGGAAGAGAAGATGGGGAAGGGACTGAGGGTTAGGGAGTGGCGAGGGGAGGAGGAGAGGAAGATAAGCAGGGGAATGAGAGATTGGGAGGGAAAAAACAATGAAAAAATGCCTCTAAATTACAAAACATAGAAACCATAATTATATCGGGGAAAAAAATTGTAAAATACTGAATTAATATACAGTATATATGTGACTGGATAAAGGAAAAAAATGGCGGCCTTTAATTTAACCGCTTCAATATATGGCTTTATTTATTTATTTATTTATTTATTATCTGCCTTTTCCCTTCGATTATTATAAAGCCTTGAAATTTTTGGAACCAGGGCGGGTTAAGAAATCATGAACTTGTAATTTAGCACAAAACAAAATGGATGAATAAAATCGTCTGTTGGCTCTATCGTCTTATGTTGATGAAGGGGTTAACTAGTGCCCGTCTCTATGTGTGTGTGTGTGTGTGTGTGTGTGTGTGTGTGTGTGTGTGTTTATATGTTAGTTTTAGCCTAATTAATGCTTTGGGGCAGCAGTGACCTTTGCCGTTATGCTGCCATGTCTACTTTTAATTAATTAGCCAAATCAGTCAGGCATAAACAACAACAACAACAACAACAAATAAACCATCCCACCTCATCGCTACAACAGCAACAATAATACGACGACACAGGCCAGAACACCACCACATCCACCACCACCACACCACTATAACACCATCTTAACCACTAACAGCATTTTCATCACATCTCACCCCATCGCCACCACAACATCCTTATAACAGTGTCACACCACGCAACACCACCACCATAACACAATCTCATTACCACAGTCACCAAAACCACCACAGGAGTAACACTACCACACCACCATATCAACCAAGCACCACTATAACACCACCTCTTAAAAAGGACACTCACCACCACCACCACCACCACCATCATTGCCATCACTACCACCACCACCACCACCATCACTACTAACACCACCACCAAATAAGAGAACACCACCAGCATCACCACCATCATTGCCATTACTACCACCACCACCACAACCACGATCACGACCATCACCACCAATCCTAACACAACCATCTCACCACCACAGTCTCACCATATTCACCCCCAAAGCAAGATGGCTGCCGGGGTAGGGGTGGGTGAGTGATGTGGTCGTCGATGGCGTCAACGACTTCGGGAAATGAACTTTAAATTGCGTTATTTTCCTGATCCTCCTCCGCCACACCGCCATCTGGGGCCCGGGAGGGGGTTAGGAGAGAGAGAGAGAGAGAGAGAGAGAGAGAGGGATGAATTGGATGGGAGGAGGGCAGTGGGACTCAACACACAAGGGGTAGCCTTTAGGTCAACACTCCTCTCTCTCTCTCTCTCTCTCTCTCTCTCCCTCTCCTTAAGTTACAAGTAAACGAAGAAGATGAATGAGTGAAAGGAATAGATAAATGAATGATAATGAAGGAATGAAACGAAACTAAGGAAAGGAATGAATGGATGTAGAGTAGTGAATAAAGATAGTCAATGGAAAGGGAAGTTAACAAAGAGAATGAATGAATGAATAAAGAAAATTCCTGGATGAAGAGAGTAATGAATTGAGAAACGTATTGAATGAAGAAAGTGAATAAATGAATGAAAGTAGATTGAGATTAATGAAGAGATTTAATTTGGAATGTAGGTGACTGAAGAGTGAAGGAATGCATGAATGTTTGATTGAAGAGTAATAATGAATGAATGAGTGGGGAATAAGACAGAGTGATGGAACTGCGTGAATTAATGAATGAATGAAGAGTATGATTTAGACGTCGAGAGAATGACTAAATGAAGACACTAGTGAATGAAGAAATGAAGGGAGAAACTGTAGAATGAATGTTTGAACGAATAGAAAGAGTTAAAAAATGGGAAGCAGGGAGGGAGAGGGAAAGGATGGAGGGAAGATACAAGGTTGGTTGTAGAGAATAATGAGGAAGAATAGGAGGAATGACTGAGAGAGAAAAAAATATAGGAAGAGGAATGATCGAGGAGGAGGAGGAGGAGGAGGAATGATGGAGGAGAGGAGGAGGAGGAGGAGGAGGAATGATGGAGGAGGAGGAGGAGGAGGATCACTGATAGATAGAGGGATGTGATGGTGGTGGTGGTGATGATTATGGTGGTGGTGCTGGTGTTGGTGGAGGTTGTGTTGGTGATGGCGGTGATTCAGTGACTTGTTGGTGATGACAGGGTAGTTATGTGGTGATTGTAGCGGTGATGGTGTGCTGTTGCAGGTGTGGTGTTGATTTAAGGAGGTAGTTGTGAGAAGATGAAGAGAGAAGGGAAGGATAAAGACTGGAAGAATGAAGGGAGAGAGAGGAAGGATGGAGGGAGAGAGAGGGAGGAGAAGAGGAAGGATGGAGGGAGAGAGGGGAAGGAGGAGGAGGAAGAGGAGGTGGCTGAGTCAACAAGGTAAGGCTGATGGACAGAGGGATTAGCTTAGGGAATGTGATGGTGGTGGTGGTGGTGGTGGTGATGATGATGATGGTGATGGTGATTCGGTGTGTTGTTGGTGATGACTGGGTGGTAGTGTGGTGACGATGGTGGTGATGATAGATTGGTGGTGGTGTAGTGTTTGCATTCGTGGTGATGTGGTGATGAGTGGTGATGTAATGGTGATGACGTGGTGGTGCTTTGTTGAGATGATAGTGGTGGTGAAATGGTCTTGGTGAGCAAACGTAAACCTAGGACAGGTAGGAACGGCAGGACAGTCAAAGGAAAGAACGGCAGGACAAGACATAAACCGTAGGACAGGTGGGAACGGCAGGACAATCAGATCAAAGAACGGCAGGAAAATCAAAGGAAAAAACGGCAGGACAGTCAGAGGAACGGCAGGACAATCAGGTACAAGAACGGCAGGTTAATCAGAACGGTAAGACAGTCAGAGGCCCGGAACGATCAGAAAGAGGAACGGCAGACGATCAGAACGGCTTAGAATGAGAGGCAAGAAAGGCAGGACAAGACTTGGCTTTTAGGTAGGCGGTGAGGCGGGGAGGA
Source organism: Coenobita brevimanus (assembly GCF_032717465.1). NCBI lineage: Eukaryota > Metazoa > Arthropoda > Malacostraca > Decapoda > Coenobitidae > Coenobita > Coenobita brevimanus. The sequence goes on along the minus strand of NC_137017.1, from coordinate 6,261,264 downwards.
AAGGAGGGGAGGCAGATTGTGGTGGTTGTGGTGGTGGTTGTGGTAGGAGTGTGAGTGGGTAGTGATGGATGTTAGTGGTTGATGCGTGGTAATTGTGGGTAGTGATGGATGTTAGTGGTTGTTGTGTGGTAGTTGTGGTGGCTGTGGTAGTAGTGTTGTTTGTGGTGGTAGTTGTGGGTGTTATGATGGTACCGATGGTGGTGGTAGGTGGGGTGGTTGTAGTAGCTGTGATGGTTCTGTTATTGTACTGTGGTGGTAGTAATTGTGGTGATATGGGAGTAGTTATGGTAGGGGTTGTTGTTGAAGGAACGCTTAAAATGTTGGTAGTTGTGGTAGTAACATTGGTTGGTAATGGTTGTTATTGTGGTAGGAGTGCTTAAAATGTTGGTAGTTGTGGTTGTAATATTGGTTGATAATGGTGGTTATTGTGGTAGGAGTGGTTAAAATGTTGGTAGTTGTGGTACCGTAGTAACATAGGTCGTTAACGGTTGTTATGGTAGTTGTGGTAGTAATATTGGTCAGTAATGGTGGTTTTTGTGGTAGTTGTGGTAGTAATATTGGTCGGTTGTGGTGGTGGTGGCGGTGGTGATATTCTTTGAGCCTGGTCGTGATTGTGGTGGTGGTGGTAGCTGTGGTGGTAGTAGAGGTAATAACATTTATCTTCTAGGTGTGGCGTCTGATTGCCGTGAGAGAGAGAGAGAGAGAGAGAGAGAGAGAGAGAGACAGACAGACAGACAGACACAGAGAAGCAGACAGACAGACACAGACAGACAGACGGAGACAGAGAGACAGACAGACGGAGACAGAGAAACTGTAGAAATATATAGACAGGAAGATATAAAAGAATGAAAAGGAAACTGATATTACGTGTGTGTGTGTGTGTGTGTGTGTGTGTGTGTGTGTGTGTGAGAGAGAGAGAGAGAGAGAGAGAGAGAGAGAGAGAGAGAGCGAGCACAAGAACGAAACCGAGAGCTAGGACGAGAAAAAAAGAAAACAGAGGGAAAAGATTCTGGCTCCACCTACGTGACAGAGGCGAGGTAGTTGTGGGTGATAGTATAGATAAGAAAATGGGGTGCTTGGGTGGAGATAAGAGAGAGAGAGAGAGAGAGAGAGAGAGAGAGAGAGAGAGAGAGAGAGAGAGGAGATAAGGGTGAAACAAGAGGTAGATACGTGGATATAAGAGGAGGAACAATGGGGTAGGTAGGTAGATTTTGGGAGCATTGAGGTAGAAAGATTGATATGTTGTTAGGGGAATGGATACTTAGAGAGAGAGAGAGAAAGAGAGAGAGAGTTCCCTTCTCACTCACCCCTACCACACATTTTCCCTTTCCTTTTCACTCTCATCTTAGGTCTGTCATCCCCTCCATCTTAAATACCTCTTCGTCCTCAGTCACCCCTCTGTTAGCCGCTCTCCCCCTTTTCCATTTAATTCCCCTCATTTCTCCCCTCTTCTCTCTCCATTTACCCCTTCCCTTCTTTCTCTCTTCTCCTCGGTTTCTTTCGTCTTTTTTTTTTTTCTTTTTTTGTACCACAGAATGTTTCCTTTTTCCACTCCTTAATATTTTCTCGTTTAGTTCTCTCTTTTCCCTTTTCTTCATTTCTTTGTCAGATCTCTTTCCCTTTTCGCTGTTCCTTGCAAGATATCTTTTATTCCATGCTGTTTGTCTTCATTTTCCTTTGTGTCCACTTGCAATTTGTTCTCATTTTCTTCTTACGTTTTTCTTCTGAGTCTTTTTTTTCCTTTCATTTCTTCCTTTCTCGTCTCCTTTCTTCCCAACCCTCCTTTCCTTCCCATTCTCCTTCCCATCCTGTATGTTCTCGCCATGTCTCTTTTTCTCTTCTTTATTTCTCCTCACCACATCTTCCCTTTCTCTTATCTTTCACTGTTCCTCCCCTCTCCTTTCCTTCTCCTATCCCTCTCTCGGTTCTTTCAGTCTCTCCTTTCCTCTCAGTTCTCTTCTCCTTTCCCTCCTCTCCTCTCCTGTTCTTCCTGTATCCTTACCTTTATTTACAGTATACTCTTTCATTCTTTCCCCTCTCCCCATTCCTCCCTCCTCTTATCTTCCCGCTTTCCTTTCTCCTTCTTCTTCTCGTCTCCCCTCATTCTCTTTCCCTTATCTCCCCATTATCGCCCCTACCTTTCCTCCCCTCGGTGATGGAGGGTGAGGGAGGAAATGAAGGAGGGAGGGGATTTAAATTGCTACTTGACTTAGCCTCCCTCCTTCAGGCCGTCTTTGCTACCCACACCTACCATTCTCTCTCTCTCTCTCTCTCTCTCTCTCTCTCTCTCTCTCTCAATACCCTGCCCTAACAATATATATTTTAAGGGCAATGAACGGAGAATAACTTTGATTTTTATTATAGGAAGGGCAAGGAAAGGATACTCCAGTGTTAATATGTCTCTTGGTCTCCCTGCAGAAAGAAATAATAGACAGGAAATTTATAATATGTTTGGAACCCTTAGCCCAGATGTGAAAAAAAATACCCTTGTGTCACCTGCACCTCTTCCCCTCCTTTTCTTTCCCTTGCCCTCCCTCTTCCTCTCCTGTTTCCTCCTTTCCTTCTCCTCTGCCCCTCCTCTTTCGTCATTTCCTCTCCCACTACCGCTCCTGTTCCTCTCTTTCCTCCCCCTTCTTCCCCTCCTGTTGCCTCCTTTCCTCATCCCTGTTTCCTCCATTCCTTCTCCTCCGCCCCTCCTGTTTCCTCCTTTTCTCTCCCTCTGTCCCTCCTCTTTCCTCATTTCCTCTCCCATGCCCCCTCCTGTTTCCTCCTTTCCTCCCCTTCTCCCACCTGTTCCCTCCATTCCTTCCCCTCTCTTCCCCTCTTTTCCTCCTGTTCACTCCCTTCCTCCCCCTTTCACACTCCTTCCCTCGTTATCAAATCTTTTCCCCTCTGTTCGTGTCATTAAAACAATACTCAAGACATAGAAGTATAAAAATAACAAAAAATCCGATTATGTAAAAAAAAAAAAAAATCACTGCACTACTACCATCCCTTTTCCCCTCTATTCCTCCCTCCCTCCCCATCCTCCATGCTCTCTTCCCCCCCCTACTTCCTCCCCTTTCCCATCTTCTCCCCTCCTCCGGTATAATAAATCCCGTAAAGAAAAAAATGAGGAGAAAAAAATCCAAAAAATAATAAGGAAGTTACAGGGACCAGTTGTGTAATCAGAATCTATCCCAACACCACCTCGCTGTTCCCCTCCCCCACCCCCACCCCCGCCTTTCCCCTCTTCCCTTCACATCCCCCATCTCACTACCACTTCTCCCTTTCCCCGCCTCTTCTCCCTCTTTCCCCATCTTTCCTTTCCTCCTCTCTTCCCCTTGTTTCGCTCTCTTCCTCCCTTCCCACACATTCCCCCTTCCCATCTCTCTTCCCCCTTCTTCTGATATCTTCCTTTCACATTTCCCCCTCCCAATCTCTCTCTCTCTCCCTTCCGCTCATCTCTTCCCGTCTCCCCCTTGCTCCCCTCTCACCCCCTCTCCCCTTTCCTCCCCTCCTCTCCTCCTCCCGTTCACCTGTGTTTGCTTCTCTAACTGAGGTGTTGACTCTTCTTATCCACACATCTTCGCCTTTTCTCCGGTGTGGCCAAACAGCATCGATAGGGTGCGAAGGGGCAGGGAGAGGAAAGGCGGGAGGGAGGGAGGAAGGGAGAGAAAAGATGGAGAAAAGTTGGAGATTGAAGATGAACGACGAGAAGATTGGGAGGAAAGTTGGGAGGAAGGGAGGGAGAGGAAAGATGGAAAAATTGCGAGATTGAAGATGCACGGCGAGAAGATGGGGAGGAAAGACGGAAGGAAGGGAGGAAAGATGGAGGGGAGTTGGAGACTGAGGAGGGAGAAGATTGGGAGGAAAGACAGGAGGGAGGGAGGGAGGGAGAGGAAAGATGGAGAAAAGTTGGAGATTGAAGATGGAGGACGAGAAGATGGGGAGAAAAGACGGGAGGAAGGGAGGGAGAAGAAAGATAGAGAGAAGTTGGAGATTGAGGAGGGAGAAGATTGGGAGGAAAGACGGGAGAGAGGGAGGGAGAGAGAGGAGAGATGGCGAGGAGCTGGATATTGAGGAGAGAGGATGAGAAGATGAGGAAAGACGGGAGGAAGGGAGGGAGAGGAAAGATGGAGGAGAGTTGGAGATTGAAGAGGGATGACGAGAAGACGGGAAAGAAAGTAGAAAGTTAGGAAGGAAATGGAGGTACAGGAAGATGAGAAGTAAGAGAAAGTAAAATACGAGAAGAGGAGGAACGGCAAGGAGATAATGAAGAGGGTGGGAAAAGAGGAAATGGGAGGGTATCAAAGTGTAAGAGGGGGAAGAAGAATGGAGAAGTGTTTGTGATAGAGAGAAGGAAGGGAGAACAGTTCACGGAATTGCGCATGGAAATAACTTAATCTATCTATCTATCTATTGCCAGACGCCTCAATCCCGTTTGGGGTGGCCACAAGCAAATCGCCTCCAAGTCGCCCTGTCCCCCGCCATTTCACTGCCCTGCTCCCAACTCACACCCCCCTCTCTCATATACCTCTCCACTCCATCCCTCCATCTCATCCTTGGCCTCCCCCTCCCTCTTTCCCCCTCCACCTCACTCATATACACTCTCTTCGTCAGTCTTTCACCCTCCATCCTCTCCACATGGCCAAACCACCTCAGTGTATTCCTCATAACGCTTCCTATCACATCCACATCCACACCACAACGTTCCTTTATATCCTCATTCGTCAGCCTGTCTCTCCACGTGACTCCACAGGCTCCTCTTAAATAACTCATTTCCACTGCTCTCACTCTTGACTTGTGTCCCTCCAACAATGTCCAAGCTTCACTTCCGTACGTTAGAGTTGGTATCACAATACTGTCATGTAGTAACTTTTTCACTTCCATGCTCACTTCCCTGTTTCTTATCACTGCTTTCAAGGAACCAGCAACCTTTCTTCCCTGCTGTACCCGTTCAAGCACTTCACCCTCCAAATCTCCATCCTTACTCATCACACTACCCAAATACTTAAACGTACTCACATTTTCCAATTCCTCACCATCCAACCTCGCTGTACATTCACTAACTTCACCTCTCTCAAAGACCATCACTTTACTCTTCCCTACATTCACCTTTAGGTTCCGTTTCTTACACACTCTCTCAAACTCATCCACCAAGCCTTGCAGCTCCCCTTCGTCTTCACTCAACAACTTAAAATTTAATGAAAAAAAAAAAAAAGTTTCTCTGTAGTGTATATTTCTGAATCATCACTACCGGTATTTATTTTTTTATGTCCATCAACTCCCACAACTGCCTCGATGTAGCCTTTAATAATCAGCCTTGGACTTAAAATTCTCACAACAGTATTTTAAGGCAGGCGTCGCCAAGATGTGTACAAGCCTTTGATTTTTAAGGCTGTTTATGAACACTAATGAACATAGGAAGTGATTAGCCTGCGTGCCACATTACATAGTACATTCAGCAGCGAGATACAGAAACCAAACTTGATACTTATAATGGGTTTCACGAATTATTGTAAAAATTGGGTGGATTGCCTGAACCGCAGTCGCCTTTTATAACCCGTGCAATTTTGTGCTTGAAATTTCTCACCGCAAAAGCACTCATCAGTGCTATTTATGTATATTAAAAAGAAAACGGGCTCCAACACTGAACCTTGTGGCACGTCACTCTTACCGTCCGTCCGGTCTAATTCTTTCCCATTTATTACACCTTAATGTTTACGTCTCATTAGCCAGGTATTGATCCACGTGAGCATACTGCCTCTGAATCAGTTTGCCTTTAAGTTATGGAGTCTTGTGAGGAACTATACTGAACTTCTGATGACTGAGATTGACCGCGTTAGCGTAATTCTCATCCTACATACTTAGCACATCATTGAAAATAATAAAAAAAAATGACGAAATATCTAAGGCACGATCTATTAATGTAGAATCGGTGTGGTGATCCTTTGATGAGATTATTTGATTATAAGTTTTTAACAGGTTCTTAAATGGTTGCCAATAACATCCAGTCCACAGTTGATACGTGAATTGTGTTTTTCTGGTTGTCATTTGTGACCTTTATTAAGATGGGAGTCGCCGAACGTTTGCAATACTCTTTTTACTCTAACCTGGCCAAAAATTGCCACCTCTCCGCCATGAATGCTGAGCTGTAACAAAAGATTAGCATTCGACTACGGTTCTAGTAGCGGAGAAGTATTATGGAAAGGCTGTAGATTGCTTATTAAACCACTGAGGTACGTGAAATAGGCAGCAGAAGGACGAAAATTTGCGCCAAGTTAGAGTAAAAGCAGTATGGTTATCACTCGTTTGGATCCTTGCAACTCTTTGATACACTGCAATCTTGAAATGTTGCAAACTAAAGGTAAAGGCTTTGGTATTTCTCGTTGCTGGCAAGAGGAGGTCAGGAGTGGAAGAGAGGAGGGAGGACCAGGCTCTGACCTTTGACCTAACATACACTCACAACTGGGAGTTAAGTTAGGCGAGGTCACGGGAGGTCAGGGGGCGGGGGGGAAGATGGGGAGGTGTAAAATTTCCAGGCTGTGTACCTGTTGACGGGGGGAACACGGCACAGGCTGGCACAAAAACTGCTTTCTTTAAATTGCAGTGGCCCGTGTATGTCGCAGAGTGTGTGTTGCAGATTCTCTCTCTCTCTCTCTCTCTCTCTCTCTCTCTCTCTCTCTCTCTCTCTCTCTCTCTCTCTCTCTTTGTGTTTCGAGAGGTCAAGCTGATAATAAATGATAATGATGTACTGAAAGACTAAGTAAACCTTGGGTATACAAACCCGTAGAGTTTTCTGTATTGAGCTCGAGATAAGTGAAGGCTGTTTTCTTCATCTCATTTGCGTCTCATTTTCTTATTTTTTTAATTCTTCTCTCATTCCTCCTTTTCTTCCTCCCTCGGGATTAAAATTTTTCTCCTCCACCTCCTCCAGTGACTTAAAAGATATTCACTCTTCTCCTTCTCCCGTTCCTCCTCCTCCTCCTCCACACAAACACAATACAGTTTGGTAGTATAAACAATATAGCCGAGAGAGAGAGAGAGCGAGAGAGAGAGAGAGAGAGAGAGAGAGAGAGAGAGAGGCACGTTTAATAAGCAAATACACACGCACAGATTAAAGCTACACACACACAGGCACAGATTATACTTACACAGATTAAAGCTAGATAAACACACAACACGCACACAGCAATATACCCGCCGCCACGCACATACCTACACACACACACACACACACACACACACACACACACACACACACACACACACACACACACACACACACACACACACACACACACACAGTAAGCTGTTCTCTTGTTTCTGCCAATACCAGGACACTTTTCCAATACTCCTCCTGTTTCCTTCCTCATCCTCCTCTAAATTTCATTCTTTTTTTCTTACTTTGCTCCTTCATTCCTTTTGCCTTTCCCTTTCCTTCGTCTCTGATCCATTCTTCCTTTTCGTGTTACCTCCTTCCATCCTTTTGCCTCCTTCCCTCCTACCATCTCCGTTTATTTGTCCCCTTCCATCCTCTTCCTTCCTTCCCTCCATCCCTGTCTTTCTTCCATCCAGTTTCCTGCTTTCCAGTCTCGGTTCCACCCTTTCTCTTTCTCATACTTCCTACCTTTCACTTAATTCCTGTTGTCCACATGTTTTTTCCGTCACTGACCTCCCATCTCATACTGCTTTTCCTTCCTCTTGTTTTAATTTTGATTTCTATTTTATTTTTCTTCTTTTCTCATGTTTGATTTTATTTCCTGTTTTATCATAGCTGTCTCCAAACCAGTCTAAATATTTTATGAGTTCTTCCCCCTACAAAATTGACATTTTATATTTCATTAACTTTTCTGGCATTCTTCTTAACTGGGTAATGTGTGTGTGTGTGTGTGTGTGTGTGTGTGTGTGTGTGTGTGTGTGTGTGTGTGTGTGTGTGTTTTGATAGTGGGAGTAAGAATAATGAAAAAGGGACCAGTGTACAGGGTAGTCCATAAATAACGCTGCACTTGTTGTGTTGTGGGGACGGTCTAGTGTTACCAGTATCTACCCCGCATTATTATTCATTCCCTACTCCCACTGACACACCCGCGCCCACACCAGCCGACTGAGCGGTCCTCGGAACACACAAGATGGGAGAGAGGAACCGCGTGATGGTGAAGTGAGAATAGGGTGTGAGTAAAGACGCCATCGTATTGAAGTGGTTAAGGTGAAATGAAAGGTGAATTGAGAAGGAGGGGACTTAGGAGGGAGTGAGGTGCGTCTTGGGAGATGTAGTTAGCGCCGCATAATGTGAGGCGGGATGAAGAGGACAATGAACTTACGAGAGATGGTCTGAGGAGGAGATGGGAGAAGGGAATAGTAGGGTAGAAGAAGGGGATGGGAGAGGGAGAGGAAGAAAGTGCAAAGGAGTATAGAAGAAAACAGAAAGATAGATACATTAATAGATTGATAGATAGATAGATAGATAGATAGATATGTTTATTGACCACAGCAAACTTGTGTAAGGGACTGTCTGAGGAGAAAAGGCATTTGATTACAGGAGTAAGGGTGGGGGATGAGATACAGAGAGGAGTTGAGTACAAAGGAAAGTAATCATAAAGGCTCTACATAATGTGGTAAGGGAATTGGAGACAATGAAGTAGGATGAGAGGAAGAAATAATGAAGGTGAATAGCATGAAATATGGATATGATATAGTGCAAATGAAAGAGAAGGGAAAATAAGCAGCAAGATATGTATTATGTGAGCCAGGATATAAAGGATGATGAATAAGGTGAACGGTGGATTGAAAAAAAGGTAAGGGAGGTGAGTGGAAGGAAGGGATAAGATAAATAGAGGAATGGAGTAGAAAGGATTAGAAAGGAAAGCTAAGAACAGCAGAGTTATTGATGCTTTTGAGGTCTATTCTTATTTACTAGATTATAACTATGGGGTCTGCTCTGTTAAATCTGAGGTAAGGAGGAATAGGAAACAGTTACTACTCATGTTGTGTTGTAGTTATGTCCTGTGTGACCTAACAAAAGAAAACTTTAATTTGAGGATGACCTACCTACTTTTCTCCCTTATCGATCTGTCGTCAGCTCTTTTTCTTCCCATCCATTCCATCACTCCCTCACCTGCTCTCCATTCATACTTTCCCGTTGCTCTTTCTTCACTCCATCACTTCCTTCCTCCTCCCCACTTCCCGTACATCCCTGCCTACCTTCTTTCCTAACCTGTCCCTTTATTCCATCTCAGTCCCCATCCCTCTCTCCCTTACTTCCCCCATCCTCCCCACTTCCTTTTTCTTTCCTCTTCCCTTCACTTGTCTTCTTCTTCACTTCCCTTTCCCCTCCCTCTCCCATTTACTTCCTTCTCCTTCCCCACTTCTCTTTTTCTTCCCCCTTTTATCACTTTATGCCTTCTCCCTTTCACTTCCTGCCCCCCCCCCACTTCCCCCCCTCCTTTCCCACCTCCCCCCTTCACCTGGTCGCCTAATTACCGTACGTACCACAACCGCAACCGCAGATGAGAGTAATATATTGTACTGAATCCCGTCCTCTCTCTCTACTCTCTCTTTGATGTCCTCTGCTGCTCTTTATCTCTCTTCCTTTCATGGCTCACAGCATCAGTTCGTACGCCTCTCTCTCTCTCTCTCTCTCTCTCTCTCTCTCTCTCTCTCTCTCTCTCTCCCCCCCATGCCTCACCTTGCCTTTTTCTTTCTCTCCTCTTCTCTTTTCATCTTTTCCTCTTCCTTCCCTTCCTTCCTTCCTTCCTTCCTTCCTTCCTTCATTCCTTCCTTCATTCCTTCCTTCCTTCATTCCCTTTTTCTCCCTTCTTTCCTTCCTTCCTTTTCTTTCTCCCTCTTTACCATTAAAACATACAGTAGAGGATAAGAGCGACAGTCCGGGTGTCCCTTTTAGGCAGCTGCAGTATGTAAGTAAAGAATAAATAAAAGACGAGGATATCAGAGTTGATTCCTCCCTCCTCCTCCTCCTCCTCCTCCTCCTCCTCCTCAGGCGGTAATCCACTGGAGGAAGATGGCCACCTGCATCGGTTCTCACGCCTTAACACACTTCCACATTTTTTGGCTCCTGCAGTAGGAGGAAGAAGAGGAGGAGGGGGAGGAGGAGGAAGAAGAACAGGAAGAGGAGGAGGAGGAGAAGGAAGAGGTAAAGGGAGAGGAGGAGGAGGAGAAGGAAGAGGTAAAGGGAGAGGAAGAGGAGAGGTAAAGGGAGAGGAAGAGGAGAAGGAAGAGGAAAAGGAAGAGGAGAAGCAGGAGGATAATTATCATCATCATCATCATCATCATCATCATTATCATCGTCGTCACATACACGCTACTCCCATCCCGTCCAGCTCTCCCTTTTCCATCCATTCCGTTCTTTTCCCAACTGCCCCACTTCTATCATCATCCTCATACCCCCTCTACCTGCCTCTTTCCACCTCAGCTCCATCCTATCCACACCTCTTCCACCTGCACCTCCCTCCATATCTCTTCCACTCAGCCATTCATCCCATTCCAAAATTCGTCCACCTCTCTCTCTCTCTCTCTCTCTCTCTCTCTCTCTCTCTCTCTCTCTCTCTCTCTCTCTCTCTCTCATTCCATTCGGCCTTCCAATCTATTCCCTACCCCCATATCTATCTATCTGTCCTCAAAAATTCCATCACCAATTCACCCCACCTCTTTCCTCTTCCACACCCCTTCCATCCTTCACCTCCCCTATTCCCATCCTACCCCCTTACCTCCACCCATTTCACAACCCTTTCCACCTCCCCCTTTCCCACCGGATACCTCATTTCCATCCCATTCCGCATCCTTCTCCACTTCCTAATCCAACCCTCCCATCCCTCCTCTGAACCCTACTCAATCCCACACCCATCCCAGCTCCTCCTTTCACTTTTCTATCCCATTACGTCATCCCCATCCCACGTTTACCTCCCACCTTCCCATTCCATCCTCTGTTCATTCCACAAAATCCCATTCCATTCCTAAACACCTTCATTTACGCCGATCCCATGTGCTGTGTTCTGTCCTCTGTGTGGAAACTGCCCTCGTCTCTCACTGTCTTTGTGTGTGTGTGTGTGTGTGTGTGTGTGTGTGTGTGTGTGTGTGTGTGTGAGAGAGAGAGAGAGAGAGAGAGTTATGCAACGGAAGCTGTGAGATGAATGAAACATGTGAAATGAGAGAGAGAGGGAAAGATAAAGGATGACAGAGAGAGAGAGAGAGAGAGAGAGAGAGAGACGCTGCAGCCATAATTACACTTGCTTAATCACCTCTCAACTTGTGTCCAAATTATACTCATTACCCCGCGACACTTCTCTTACCCTAATGTGAATCCTCTTCCTCTTCTTCCTCTTCTTCTCTCTCCTCCTCCTCCTCCTCCTCCTCCTCCTCCTCCTCACAAACCCTCTTAAAGAAGGTATAAAGAAACTGAAGAAAGGAAGAAAAAATCGTATGTTGAAAGCGTGTTCATTAATCATTGTCATTGTCATCATCAGTTTCATCATCATCGTCATCATCACTCTCATCATCATCATCATCATCACTCATTTTCATCAGCAGCACTCATCTTTATCATCATCACTCATTTTCATCATCTTTATCATCATCACTTTCTTCATCATCATCACCACCGTTTTCATCATAATCATCATCGTCATTATCGTCAGTACCATCGTCTTCTTAAAACCATCTTGTTTGTCAAGTCTGACCTCATCTGATCTAATACAACTAAGCCTAATCTGACCCAACCTGACATAATCTTATCCACGCCAAACAAAATTAATCTAAACCACACCCAACCCAACCCAACCCAACCTTACATATCCTCACCACACTCCATTTCACCCCACCTCACCTAATCTCACCTCACGTAACCTCACCTCACCTGGTAACCTTGACCTTCCGAATCATTGTCAATTCACTCGTGTTTTGGGCCGGAGTCGAGGCTGCTGTGCTGAATACACGAAACGTCCGTGGGGATATTAGCAACACTCAGATTTTAACCTATTCAGTCAGTTGTATATTCACTTTGTTATTCACTTGCTTCGTCCTTTTGGTAGTTAGATACTGAGGCAAACTGTTAGGAAATAGTTTGATCAGTTAGGGAGGTAAGTTGTTGAGCATTTAATGTAGCTGATCATTAAGTCAAACATTTAGAGTCACCCTTTCTTTGTCCTATAGTTATTCCTGTCCAAAGTAGGTCGTATAGTCAGCTAGTTATTTAGACGTTTAGTTGGAATTTTGGGTAACTTTACCTTTTTCAGTCACAGGGGTATCCTCTAAAGTGAACGGAATTGTGCAGAGTAATGTACGTATTGTAGTCAGAATAAAAGGTAAGACGCTATCGTTCTTAAGGTGTTTACCGTATCATCCCACGGTTGAACAGTGTCAGCAAGATAGTTAGGCCCAGAGTCAGTAGAGGAAGTTAGTAGGAGGCATCAGCAAGGAGTCAGTAAGGATCAGGACACGGAAGTCAGTGATATCAGCAGGTGTCAGGAAAGAGGTAAAAGTCAGCAAGTACCGGAGTGTCAGCAGGGGAAGGGAGGGGACGGGGTTGAAAGTAAGGAGAGCAAGTGAGATTAGTAGGCAAGAGTCAGCAGGTGTCAGACAGTTGGTGGGTGGATGAGGGGAAAGAGGGGATGGGTGGGTGGAGGAAAGGGGGGAGGAGATTGGATGGATAGGGGAAAGAGTAAATGGAAAATGAGTGTGTTTGGGAAAGAGTAAATGGAGAATGAATGGATGAGGGCAAAGAGGGGATGCAGTGGGTGGATGGTGAGATAGGAGGGGTGGAGTGGGTGGATTGTTAGATAGGAGGGGTGGGTGGTTGGATGGATAGGAGGAGGTGGAGGGGATAAGGTGGATGGAGTCAGCAGCTCAGGGATATAAATAGCTGGGTTGTGTGGTGTCCCGGGGGGAGGCCAAAGCTGCCGGCCGCTAGACATTTCCAATATCCTGGTTGGCGGGTGTGGGGGGGGAGGGGGGAAGAAGATGGAGTGGGGTGGAGTGAGGAGTTAATGTGGATGTGGGATGGAGTGGATGGAAGGGAAGAAGGAGATGAAGTGCAGTGGGTAGGAAGTGTAAGGCTGGCGGGTGTGGGGGAGGAGGGTGGGGGAAGGAAGTGGGGTGGTTTGAGGAGTTAATGTGGGTGTGTGGTGGAGTGGGTGGAATATAAAACGGATATGAAGTGGAGTGGGGGTTAGAGTAGGGGGTGATGGAGTGGTTAGGAGGAGGAGATAGCGTATGGTGCAGGTGGAAGGTGGAATGGGGTGTAGGGTGGGGTGATTAGGGATTGGAATGGGTGGAATGGGGAGGAGTATTGTGAGTGTAGGGTGAGAGTAATGAAGGGGGTAGACGGAGTGGGGATGGGGTGAAGTGGGTGGATTGGTGGTATGGGTGGAAGTCAGTATGAAAGTGGGTGGAAGTCGTGGAAGAATTTGGAGTGAAATGGAGTAAGGAGGTATATAACGTAGTTGTGGGATGGAGTGGATGGGCAGGTGGATTAGTAATGTGGGTGGAAGTCAAGGCGAAAGTGGGTGGAATCAAGGCGAAAGTGGGTGGGATCAAACATGCTGTAGAGTGGGTAAGATTAATGGTGGACTTATATTATTGATAGAATGGGTGGGGGAATTAAAATGAATGTGATATATTTTACTGTTAAGTGCATTGAGAGATTAAATACTTCTTTCTAGCGACGTATATGCGACTTTATTTTCATCTTTAGACGAGTATATTCTCATGACGTTAGACTCTCGTTGTTGATGAGTTAGGTAGTCCTTCTGTTCACTGCTTCACTGATAAGGACCTGTCTGAAGATTGATAACATAAGCAGGTAGCAGCAGTGAAAAGGTAACAAAAACGCCATCGGTCTGAAGAGGTTGATGTAGGGTAAATGTGGAAAGGGGGAATAGGTGGATGTAGTGGCTGTATTCGTTGTGTGGATGGAAGATGTGGGGTGGGTGACGGTGGATTGAGAACTGATGTGGGTGTGAGAGGGTGTGCTTGGAAAGATGTGAGTGGGTGAGGTGGGATAGGGGAAATGAAATGAGTAGAAGAGTGGACTGGGTGGGTTAGTGGAAGATTAGTTGACTGAAGGAACATGTAATCGTTGTGTGTGTGTGTGTGTGTGTGTGTGTGTGTGTGTGTGTGTGTGTGTGTGTGTGTGTGTGTGTGTGTGTGTAAGAGAGAGAGAGAGAGAGGTGCTGCAGATAAAATAATACCTCTCTGCATCTGCTTCAGGTGGTTGAGGTGGTCTCTCTCTCTCTCTCTCTCTCTCTCTCTCTCTCTCTCTCTCTCTCTCTCTCTCTCTCTCTCTCTCTCTCTCTCTCTCTCTTTCTCTTTCTCTCTCTCTCTCTCAAAGAAACTAAACCCTCTTAGTAAATGATAATACTATTTTCCTAACAGCCCTTTCTGTACCTATCTCACCTTTCCCTTTCATATTTATCTGTATCTTGGACACAAATTAGGTCACAGTATTTCCTTTTCTGTCTTTGGAATGGAAGTGTGTGTGTGTGTGTGTGTGTGTGTGTGTGTGTGTGTGTGTGTGTGTGTGTGTGTTCCTTCCAGCATTCATGGTGGCTCTTTTTTTAATTTGTATATATATATTTTTTTTCGGAGGTGTAGCCGAAGAGATTGGTAGGCCAAGATGTGCCTTCATTTTTTTTTTTACTTTTTCATGCTTTAAAATTTTATCTTAAACATAATTAGCTTTACCGTAGCCCATAACCAAGTAATAGGCCTCGTTGTTTTTGTTTTCCCCTGTGTAGCCTACTATCTCATTCTCCTTCCTTCTTCAGACAACCATAATCGTCATTCTTTCTTCCCGTTCCTCTCGTCCTTCACCCCTTTCCCCACTTCCTCCTCCTCCCACATTTTTTCCAGCAAGCGGTTATCATTCTTTCTTCAACCCTCATCTTTCTTCCCTTATCTCCTCCTCCTCCTCCTCCTCCTCCTCCTCCTCCTCCTCCTCCAACAAGCAATCATCATTCTTTTTTCCTCTCCTGCTCAGAATGGGTGCACACGTTCCTCCCACAAACTCCTTCGCTTACACACACACACACACACACACACACACACACACACACGCACGCACACACACACACACACACACACACACACACACACACACACACACACACACACACACACACACACACACACACACACACACACACACACACACACACACGCTCTCTCTCTCTCTCTCTCTCTCTCTCTCAACAATGGAGGCCTTTTTTACCCCTCCTTCGTACATAATAGCCCACATATTGGCTCTCCTTACACTCCTCCCACCCCCCCACCCTCCTCTTCTCTCTCTCACTTTCTCATTTTCACTTTTGTTTGCTTTAGTGTTTGTTTTTGGTGTCCTCCGTTTCTTTCTGCTCCTTTCCCACCTACTACTATTACTGCTTTTAATATTTCTTCCCCTCCTTCTGCATCTCTCCTTTTTTTTCATTCTTCCTCTCTTTTTCTTTCTCCCCGCCTTTTCTCTTCCCTACTTTTCTCATTCTTTCATTCGTCTTTAGACCTGTCTCTTGTCCTCATGCATAGTTTTCTTGAGCACATTTATATATATGTCTCTTAATCCATATCATTTCTCTTCTTAATTCTCTTTACCATCCATTCAGTTTTTCAGTCGTAATGTTTCTTCTTTCTTGTTAATTCTTGTGTTATCCTTTCCTTCCCTTGCTCTCAACCCTCCTCATTTATCCTTCATTATTCTTTCTGTCTCTTCCTTTCTTCTTCCCATTTATCTCCGTTCCCAGTTCCTTAATTGCTTCTTCCTTCCTTCCTTGGGTCCTCTTGTCGTCGTATTCCACATCTTCCTTTATTATCAACCCGGCTAAATTAATCTCCCGTCTCTCCTTTCCTTCGTCACATTTGTCACTGCTCCGTTTCCTAATTGCTTCTCTCTTCTTTCTTTCGTGCCTCTCGTTCAATATCCTTCCCTTCCTCCTCTATCAGCCCTTCTCATTTATCTTTCTCTAATTTTGCTTTCACATCTTTCCGTCTTCTCTTCGCTCCTCCGATGCTACAATTTCCCTAATCTTATTTCTGACTTACCTGTCTTCATACTTTTCATACCTTATACGGTCATCTTACCTTGCCTTCCTCCCTCACTGATATTCATTTCTCCCTCTTCATCCTCTCCTCTCATTGCCTCTCCTCTACTCCCCTTTCTTCCTTCCTTCATATTCCCTTCCTTCCGCTTCCTCTCTTACCTTGCTTGCTTGCTTGCTTGCTTGCTTGCTTGCTTGTTTCCTTCCTAATTATTTCCTTCCGTGTCCTTTCCATTCCTTACACGATCTCCTTCCTCCTTTCCCTACCTTCCATCCTCCCAGTGCTTCTTCCCCCCTCCTCCCTCACCCTTCTCCCTCCTCTCCTCTTTTCTCCTCCCGTTTCCTCCACACGAGCAGAGCAGATATTCCGAGCTGACTCTCGCAGATTATCCCTTCATTGGCGAAACTTTTCACGGTAAGAAAAATCTCCGACTATGAAGATGAAAAAATAAGATGGTTCCCCCATTCACCCGCCCCCTCTTCCCGTTTTCTTTGCGGTGGTGGGGAAATGGGCTGGCCAGATGGGTTTCCAGGCATCTCGTGTTTCGCTGCTTTTCGTGTGTTTTTTTTCTTCCTAACAAGGGTATGTTTTGGATTTCTGTTCGTTCACCTTTACTGAAGTTTCGTAGAGGATTAAAAATTCAGCTTGATTTTGTGATTATGCCCTGGGACTCTCTCTCTCTCTCTCTCTCTCTCTCTCTCTCTCTCTCTCTCTCTCTCTCTCTCTCTCTGTGTGTGTGTGTGTGTGTGTGTGTGTGTGTGTGTGTGTTTAGGAAGCCTCTCTTGTTCCGCAGCTTCTCCTGTTTTTTAATATATTTTGGTTTCATTTCGTTCACCATTGTCGTAGTTCCACAATTAATTACACATATTGCTGATCACTTCGATTTTGATCCTAGCATTTTTTTTTTTCGCTTAAATTAGCTTTCCTTGGAGGGTGCAGTATATACTTATGTTTATATTGTGAACATAACCTTCACCGCGTTTACGTTTTCTATGGTTGCTTTCTCTAAGGGGGGACGATTTCATTTAGCTAGCTTACGGAGGGAGAGAGAGAGAGAGAGAGAGAGAGAGAGAATACGATCTTGAAGAAATCCCTTAAGCTTCTTAGCCCAATTCTGCCTGGCATTTTGTTGAAGAGAGGAAGTGGCACAGAGGGAGTCTTAGGCAGGTCATAGGGAGGTCAACGTACCTTCAGTTTTCCTGCAGAATATTGGTTAAAGGTGAATAGGAAACAGGGTCACTTTAAAGGTATATTGAGACCTGCAATACTCTTAATCAGTAACATAATGAGAGAGAGAGAGAGAGAGAGAGAGAGAGAGAGAGAGAGAGAGAGAGAGAGAGAGAGAGTATAAATGCGCCAGGTGAATTTGTAGTTGAACTCTGATGGGAGATGACCGTGGACTTAAGCAATCCGGTTGTAGTCATACGTGTGTCAGGATTTTTTTTTTTTTTTTTTTTTTTCAAACGTAGCAGTAGAAGGATCTTAGTGCGGTTTCCAACAACTCTTGAGACTGAAAAAAAAATTACCTGTTTCCGGGGAGCTGCTTAATTTCAGCATAAAATTAAAAAAAAAAAAAAAGTAAAAAAAGTCTGGTTAGAGCCCTGCCACCTCGTATATTGGTGTGTAATTAAGTGTTCTCTCTCCCAGTACGCTAGGATTCCGTGTTGAAAATTTAATGAGTAAAATATTCGTGAAGTAAAGGAAGAAAACATAACATAAACGTCCTTAAGATGTGAGTGGCCGGACCTGTAGTGTAAAAACAGGCTATTGGTGAGAATTGACTTAGTTCATACAGGCAATGAGACAGGTAGACTTAATTTCAAGAGGTCATTCCTATTGTGAGTAAACTGTCTGTAGGTAGCAAGGAAAAATAAGAAAGGCGTCTTGAGGTTAAAGAAGTTCAGCACTGATATTTCTCTCTCTCTCTCTCTCTCTCTCTCTCTCTCTCTCTCTCTCTCTCTCTCTCTCCTTTATGACGCTATTTCTCACCCAGCCTCCCAGCCAACTTGGAGGCGTGTTATTTTTTTCTTCTGTCTGGCATTGATCTTTGTTTTCGCCCTGGCTTAAAGATGAGACCCTCCTCCTCTTCCTTCTCTTCCTCTTCCTCCTCTACTTCTTCCTCCTTCTCCACCTCCTTGTCCTCCTCCAGCATACGACCTTCACTCTCCATGGTACACGTGACTGGACACACACACACACACACACACACACACACACACACACACACACACACACACACACACACACACACACACACACACACACACACACACACACACACACAAACTTTCATTTTGTTCAGAGTAACGTAGACGCGCATAGGCTAGTCTCATTTTCTTATATTTAACTACTCGTGCTCTCTCTCTCTCTCTCTCTCTCTCTCTCTCTCTCTCTCTCTCTCTCTCTCTCTCTCTCTCTCTCATATGAATATTAATGCGTACAGAGCTATGTTTATGTCGGCACGTGAACTGCATACTCACTCATCATTATGCATACACACACATACACACGAATGCACATAACTGTATATGCTCACTACACACTCGTTGCAGCTGGGTTATAGCACACACACACACACACACACACACACACACACACACACACACACACACACACACACACACACACACACACACACACAGTAAAAGAAAAACGTAGAATGTGCACAGATTTCATTATGATGGTGGGAGACGAATGAGGTGAGAGGGGGAGCGAAGGGGTGGAAATGGAACACAATGACAGAAACTCATCCCCCGTGATTTTTCAACACATAGCCAGCGTTTTTTTTTTTTTTTTTTTTTTTTGGGGGTGGGTGGGGGAAGGCCCAGAAGTCACACACCGGCTCGATATTAACACTTATGACGATGGATGAGGCCACTAACGCAGTCATTAACCCCTCTACGTTGATGTATTTCGTTGTTGCCAGCGTCCAAAGATTTATTTTTAGCTTCTGAGAGGTCGTGTATAGACGGCTTTAGAAATAGTGTTCACGAAGTCGTTTATAAATACAATATCGCTTTATATGTCGTTCTTTCTACCGCCCAGTGATTTTTATTGAGTTTTGGAGAGAGATCTTGCACCAGAGTTTCATTTCATTCTCCTCTTTCTACATAAACCTATTCATCTCTTTTATACATAGGCGTCATTCATTTCGTATCTACTATCTTTGGGTTAGGAGACACCCCTCTTACGGAAAGGGCTAAATATGGAGATGTGTCTGTGGAGAATTACTTAAAGTTACCATTTTGCATTACTGAATTCTCTTTCTTCCATCTAAATATAAGACATTTCCTTTAGTTCTTTTCGGTGTGTGTGTGTGTTGTTGATAGTGACTTGTTTAATAATTTTGTCATATTATTTAAACTTCCAGCACATATTTTATAGTATTATATTTGAAATAGAAGTAGGAGAAACATGAGGTGAGGAAAGTACAAAGGGCACCAGAAGAGTGAAATTAAGAGAGGCGGAAGGGAGGAAGGAAAATCGATTAGTACTAAACCACTCGTACGCTGAGAGAGAGAGAGAGAGAGAGAGAGAGAGAGAGAGAGAGAGAGAGAGAGGAAATAATGAAAATGTGAGGAAGAGGAAGGGTGGGATGGAAGGGGGGAAAGCCTGACACAGACATTAAGAAAATGTACTGTGATGGGGGAGAGCTGTAGAAATTATCAAGTATATAAAAATTTCCTTTCAGATTTTAAAACAAAAGTTAATGAGAAATAAGAAAAAAAGACGATGAGAAAAGAGACATTTGCATTAGAAGGCGTAGAAGTTATTAAAGGAGCGAAAGCGAGATTAATTTGCAAGGAAGAGAATGAAGAAGAGGGGAGACTGAAAGGGGATTAATATTAGAGAGAGAGAGAGAGAGAGAGAGAGAGAGAGAGAGGGAAAGCCATTTTTAGTATCAACTGTAACTACCATCATCATCATTATTACTGTTATTACTGTCCCCATTGCCCCTACCGACCTTATATTCTCATTATCTGCTATCATCACACTTATCTCTTATCAGTCACAGCCACACTCACTCCCACCACTGCCATGCATAACCTAGCGTGTTTTTCACCACTGTCACCACCATCATTATCAAGAATACTATAATCTGTCAACCTGAACATGGCCTAAAAAAAAATACCTTCTCAATCTTTAATACTGATCTTTATTTAGCGATGAATTCTATAGTCTTCTTGATTGGCCCAAATTTTTGTCCCGTGGTAGCTAATTTCAAGAAGGACGTCGATTAAATTGTTACTTTAGCTCTACGTCCATTACGTATCACTTCTTCATGACTAGCATCGTATTCTGGTGTTATTGTTTAGCTGCAACTCAATGTTCAAGATGGAGAGATAACAATTTTAGCCCAGGTTAGAGGATAATAGGTATAGAATTAGATGCTAGCCGCGAAAAGGCCCATTGGAAAGAATGCAGAGCCGTTGTATTATTATATTGTTCAATAAACCTACATAACATAAACTACAGAGGGACGAAAAAAAAATCTGATAAAACTACACCAATATCTACCACAGTCACCACTATCATCACAGTCACAACCACCAAATTTTTTATCCCCGTTCTCCTCTCCCTCACCATCAGCAGCAGCATAACCTCTTCGTACCATTATCATCATACTTTCTACCACCACCACGACCAGTCACCACGATCATCACCACACTCACAACCACCATACTTTTTACCATTATCATCGTCATCACTACTTTCCACAACCATCATCATCATCATCACTACACTTTCTACCACCACCACCACCACCACGGCCAACCACCATCATTACCTTGACTTCTGCCTTCATTACCACGTCCCCCACCTTTGCTGTCTGGCCCAACCCCCCCAATGACAGAACTTGGTGGTGTAATGGGTAGTTTCCCCGGCCCTGGTTACTGACTGCTGACGTCCGGGTGTAAACGGCGGCTCGGAGTTGTCAGTACCTAACTTTTTGCTGCGCGTGTGGAATTTTTATGGAGTGAGGGAAGGGTTGTTGTTAAAGAGGGGTATGTTGATAATGTGTTGTTTTTATTCTGCTGAGGGATTGAGTAACCTTAACTCCCTATCTAACAAGGCATGCATCTTAAAATTCCCTGAGAATACGACACGCAGTTGAACCATATACTGAACAATCCAGGTCCCTATATCCGTTCTGTGAGCGAATCGGGTCAGTAAAAACATAGTATATCGAAACTGACGACTGTTTAGAATTACAGTGTTATGGAAATGACTGCTGAATTGATGGTGGTGTTTACTGAGGCTTTAGAGGAAGTGTACTGACATTTGGCAGCGAAAGGGAAATGTATATCAGTTAGGATCGTAGCCAAAGAGGAGGTGTTTTTATTGTTTTGCGTCTTTTCTGCCGAGAAAGAAAAATGCCATGAACGATTTGTTTTGGAACTAAAACGGACATAGTCTTGAAAGAAGTATTTTCCCCATTATTCTAGGTAGGTGTCATCATCATCATCATCATCATTATCACCATCATCACTTTATCATATCACATCATCAAACCCAATATCCCAGAGGTGCCAAAACTCCAGAAACAGAAAAAAAGGGACTGTACTCTTTCCCACTTCACCACCACCACCATCGTCATCATTTTCTTAACCCATTTCCCCCACGATTGCAAGATTGTGCGGAAGAACCAAAAATTGTAAAAAGAAACACTGAAGTAATAGAAGCAATCAAAGGAGTACTCAAGGAAATGGGCCAAATATCCACGGAGTACAGCATTTAAGCTTTCCAATATTTATCAATTTATTTTCTCATTTTCTCAATCTGTTCTGTCAGTATCTCTCATATTTTCATTTTTTTGTTACAGTTTCATTTGTTACTCTGTCTGTCTGTCTCTCTCTCTCTCTCTCTCTCTCTCTCTCTCTCTCTCTCTCTCTCTCTCTTTCTCTCTCTCTCTCTCTCTCTCTCTCTCTCTCTCTCAAGAATTCCACTGAAGTTGTCCATTCATTAGGGTGGGTGTGCGGGCGCGTTACTCGACAATGAATAATGAATGAGGACGGAGAGCTTCAGGAGACGAGATGTGGAAGCTGGCGAGGAAAGGGAGAGCTGGGAGAGATGATGAAGACGATATTTATAGGGAAATGAGCTTGTGAGATGGTGGAGATGACATGTATCGGGAAATGGGTGTGTGAGGTAATTGGCTGTCTGTCTGTGGATCTGGGTATTTCTTTATCTATTTTTCAGGAGTAGAGAGAGAGAGAGAGAGAGAGAGAAAGAGAGAGAGAATATTAATAACTACGTCACACACCAAGACACAAAAACCCGTCGAAAAAACACCCAAAAATCTCAAGCAGAAAGAGAAAAGATAGAATATTAAAAAACTCGGTCCGTAATCCATTTTAAAATCCCGTGTCCTTGTTCTGGGCGAGATCAGAGCGAGGCGGGATGAGGGTCGTTAGTGATGAAATTTTTGATAAGAGAAATTTTTTGAGGGGGTGTTTCTGGGTCTTTTTTTTTTTTTTTTGTGATAAATGTATGTGGTAGGTTTTTAGATTTTTCGTGAGATTTTTTTTTTTAATGAAGATGTATTTTTTTTTTTTCATAATCCATTTCTCACTGAGTGTATGTGTTTATTTATTTTTTTACTAGATGTTTATGGTGTGTTTTTAGATTTTTTCATGACATTTTTCTCTGAATGTCTCTAGTTTTTTTTTTTCTTACGTTCGTGGTTGTTTTTAGATTTTTTTATGGTATATTCTTCCCTAGATGTGTCTTGGTCTTTTTTTTTCTTTCTTGGATGTATGTGGCAGGATTTAGATTTTTTCCATTAGATATTTTTCTCAGCGTCATTTTTTTCTGAAGATGGATGTGGTTGGTTGTAGATTATTTTCATGATATTATTTTTTTTTTTTTCTTACGAGAAAGTCTTTCGTAAAACCCGTGAACCTTGACTGACGACTTACCTGTTTTATTCTGGCCATCCTCCATGTATTTTCTTCAGCATAACCTAACACATATCTGCAGACGACATTACTCTTTTGTTCTATAACCTGCACGATTCGCCAGGTGTCCTCAAAATTTGGAGGTTTGATCATAGTCGACATGGCAAACATTCCACCAAATTTAGTTCAGATCTGAGGAAAACTGTTCGCTTTTCCATTGGCGAAACTAGTCTCCATACACCCTTCGTTGCCTCCACCATCATCAACAAACCAACCCATTATGGCGATGTTGATGATGATGATGATGATAGACACACACACTTAGGCAATGGTAAAAACACAGCACTAGACACAAAAACACCTTTCGTCGCCTTCACCATCAGCAGCTAAGCAGCAATCCAACCCACACGCCACGTATCTCTCTCTCTCTCTCTCTCTCTCTCTCTCTCTCTCTCTCTCTCTCTCACACACACACACACACACACACACACACACACACACACACACACACACACACACACACACACACACACACACACACACACTCACACCATTCTCTCTCTCCCCCTCTCCCCAGTCGCCCTTGACCTAAATCACAAAATATTTTTCGTCCGTATAGCAGAACTGGACCGTACATGAGCATCCCTATCCTATGGCCTCTCGGTATATGCAGGTTAATCATCGGCGACCAGTCAGGTGTGAAAATGGGAAAGTGAGAGAGAGAGAGAGAGAGAGAGAGAGAGAGAGAGAGAGAGAAAGAGGGTGGGGGTAGATGTGTTAATAAATAGGTAGGTGAATAAATCGGACTTCCATATTGCATTATTGATTGATTGAGAGAGAGAGAGAGAGAGAGAGAGAGAGAGAGCAGGGGGAGTACACTTCACCTTTATACCTCGATTTTAAAGCTCAGTTCACCTCGTTTTGCAGTTGATACCTCGTTCAGTCCTGCTTCATAGGATTTTTATAGTCATGCACCTCTCTCACCTTTTATCTATTCATCTATCTATTTATCTATTTATTTACTTTGCTGTGTATCATCATTATAACTACGAAATAACCCGTCCCTTTGTTGCTTTATATCCCAGTTCACATTCATGTCTAGTTTTATCTCTTTATCTTTTCTATTTTGTCATAATCCCAGTCTGTCATATCTTGCTCTATATTCCACGTGTGAACACTGTAGCAACGTATTATAGGCCATTCTCTTTCACTGTTATGCCTCGATTCATAGTTCACGCCTCTTTTTCATCTCACTTTCCATTGGTTTTTATCGTGTCATTCACCTCTTATCTTTCACCTCGTGCCATTTTGCTACCTGTCATCGTTACAAAGGCCATCCCATTGTCCGTTTATACCTCCATTAAATAGTTCATTATAGCTCGTTTCATCTTTTATTCCATGGCTTGTATTACCTCGTCCATCTCCACACCTCAGGCCATGTGCAACACTTCATAATTACAGTGTTATGATTTTGCTATAGCGTTTCAGTTTTTTTCATCGTTTCACCTCGCCCTTAGTGTATGTTTTTGTCATGTACCTCTTTTACCTCGAACCCAAGACCACCTCACTCTGTACCTCGATTTTTTTTTTTTTACCGTACCTCTTTTCATCATGCTTCTTCTTCTTCTTTTTTTTTTTTTTTTTTTTTTTTTTCATTTACAGCTCTATAACTTCACACAATATGCAGCTTTTTTTTTTTTTTTTTACATTTCTTTTTCAGTGCCTCGAGCTGTGTGTGTGTGTGTGTGTGTGTGTGTGTGTGTGTGTGTGTGTGTGTGTGTGTGTGTGTGTGTGTGTGTGTCAGTCCAGGGTGAATGGGTGGGATGATAACTGGCATTTCACAACTTTTTCCCTTCCCATCCTTCCCAAAGAATTCTGATACCAAAGTTCTCCAATGCTGTGGTTCCCCTTCTGTTATCCCCTTAAGACTGAACTGTTCTCGAATTGTTCTCTGTTCTTCAGGGCAAGATATGATGGTATACTCTTTTCAACTTAACTTGGCTCAGATTTTCGTCCTTTTGCAGCTTATTTCACGTAGTTCATTGGCAGAAAAAGATAGTTCTACCGCGCTCTATCCTTTCCATGGCACTTCTTCGTGACGAGCATTATGTTCTGTATTCGAATTGGAGAGATGGAAATTTTAAGCCAAGTTGATGAAAAAAGAGTATAGTAATTAGCCTCTTTTCCATAGAGTCTAATGTTCTGAACTGGAGGGAGGGCAGTCTCAAGGCGGAGAATAGAGTTACGTGGAGGCAGTTTGTTTGTGTCACCCCTTTAGTGATTAAAGCTTTTTGTTATGGATAGATGGATAGATACGTAGATGGATAATTAGATAGGTATAGGTAGGAAGGTAGGTAGATGGAGATCGATAGGTGGATGGATAGATACATAGTCAGGTAGATAGGTAGGGAAGTAGGTAGGTTGACAGATAGTTGGAGATTGATAGGCGGATGGATAGATAAATAAATAAACAGAAATAGATTGATAGATTGGTAAAATAAGAGTCTAGTAGTAAATGATTTATTGACATCATTAACTTCTCCAGTGCTATGATTTATTACTATTATTATTATAACTTATGATTTAACGTTAGGGATTAATTGCTTTTATATTGAAAGGACAAAATTCTTTGACACGCATTAGAGTTGGTTATTTATATTTTTAAGATTAGTTTTATCTTCTTACCGTCATTTGTATACAATATTCTTCTGTATGGAGAGATAATCCTACTGACGTGGAATTGACTGCTATTTCGGATTGTAGCTATACTTTAATATCATATACGTTTTCCTGTTTTCATCTGGTCTTTGATATGTAAGGCAAAAATTATTCTTGTGTATTGCAGACTAGGTTTTCTTTTTCTTTTTCTTTCTTTGTTCCTGTTCTAAAATTCTTTCTTTAGTTTTGAAAGACGATTCTCTGACGAACACTTTTAAGATTGCTGTACAGTGTTTTATATACTGTGTGTGTATATATATATATATATATATATATATATATATATATATATATATATATATATATATATATATATATAATTATTTTTGTCTCCTTTATTTTCCCTTCCTTTTTTGATGATATGATGATGACGATCATAATTATTTTTTCTTTCCTCTTGTTTACTTATTTGGTTCTTTATCTCCTTTTCTTTCTGGTCTTGCTGAATCTGTTTTTCCTCCTTTAGTCTTACTCTGATTTTACTCTTTTACTTTTAGAAAAGATGGATTGTGTTTTATATTTACGTTCTTTCATCTTCTCAGTCTTTTTGTCAATTCTTTTCTTTCTTTGGCTTGTGTCTTGTTTTATATTCTTTCATTTTTCTTGCATTATTCATGTCACATTTTTTATTTCTCTCATTCAGCTGCTTTTTAATTTTATATATTTTTTTCATTTTTCTTAAATTTTAATATTCTTAAAATTTTCTCATTCAGGTTAGGCTTAATCTGTGAGGGTTGGATAGTGAGGTATGTGTTTTTTTATGTACTTCTTTCTTTCTTTCTTTACTCAGGTGTTTCTTATTAGGTTTTATTATTCTTTTCTTGTTTTCTAATTTCCTTTTCTCTCTTTTTCAGGTGAGGGTGAATCTCTGAGGGCCTGCTGGTGGGGTGAGCTTTTTTCGTCTGTGTTAGCCATTGATTTTGTTCCCCCCACTTAAAGACGACCCCAACACCACCACCACCACCACACCAGGCTTGCACTGCCACACCCGTTCTTGTGGTGCTGGTTTGCGAGATGCTTAGGCTGTGTTTGTGTGGTGTGGTTGTAGTGGCGTCGTAAAAACTGAAGGTGTGTGTGTATGTGTGTGGGTGATGTGTGTGGTGTGTGTGTGAAGGGGAGGGTGTGTGCTTTAGTGGTATATTTGGTATTGTTTGGTGTGGTTGTGTTTGGAATAAAGTTTAGTGGTGGTATGTATGGTGTTCTGTGTTAGGGCGATGGGTGATTTTGTGTGTGTGTGTGTGTGTGTGTGTGTGTGTGTGTGTGTGTGTGTGTGTGTGTGGATATAAAAGTATGAAAGTGTATTTTGTTTCAGAGTGCCAAGATCTATTCAAGGGGCAACGATGGAAGGTGGCGTGGGGTGTGGTAGTGGCTGTGGTGGTAGTGTTACAGTGTGGCCAGGTGTGGTTGTGTGGTGAATTGCGGTGTGAGAAATGGTGTTAGGTAGTGGTGTTCGGTTGTGATGTTGATGGTGATGGTGTTGATGGTGAAGTGTCAGTGTGTTGCGGTGTGTGCAGAATCCTACATTATTTATAAACTGATACTGATGTTGGTGTACAGATATATATATAGCTATTGTGGTGTGAGTGTGGTAGAGTTAAAGTGACGCGGCAGTGTGTTGCGTTGTATTGTGTGGTGTGGCGTTGTGGTTCTGTGTTGCGCTGTGCTGTGTTGCGTGCAGAATGGCGTGTGTTGGCCTTGTGTGTGTTAATTGGAGGTATTGAGAGGTCTTGTTGTTCTGGCTGAGAGGTCCAGGTTGCCATGTCCGCTGATGGGTGGAGTAGGCTATTCTGGGACCTGGTTGTGTGTGTGTGTGTGTGTGTGTGTGTGTGTGTGTGTCTTTGAGGTCTCCTGTTAGCTGAATAAAATCGTCTGGGGATAGCCAAAATATGACGCGTCGTCCTTTAGGAAGGTTAAGGCATTTTTACACACACACACACACACACACACACACACACACACACACACACACACACACACACACACACACAGAGTCGTTTTTAATCTCTGATAATTATCAGCAACTTCGAAAACTTATTTCGTCATAACTTTTTCTTCGAGTGTCTTCTGGTTTTCCTCCCTTAAATCGAACCCTCAAATCCTCCTCCTCCTCCTCCTCCTCCTCCTCCTCCTCCTCCTCTTCCTCCTTCTCCATTACATGCTTATTTTCTTATTTTTTTCCACTTCATTTTACTTTTTTTTTTTTTTTTTTCATTCCCCAACTTCTCACTCATATTCCTTCCATGCCTTCCCTCATCTTCCTTTCCTGTCGTTCCTTCATTCTCTTTTTTTTTTTTTTTCCTCCTTCCAGCACTCTTTCTTTAGTTCTTCCCCTATCTTTTCTCCCCTCACCATCTTGGATTCTCTTTTCGTTCTTTTATTATTTTATTTTTTTTTCTCACATCCCATCTTACTCCATGCCTCAGATTTTCCTTCTATGCCTCCTTTCCTTTCTTTCTCCATGCCTTTTTCTCTTTTCCTCTCTCCATTCATCTTCCCTTCCTCCTCTCCCCTCCCCCGTTTCCTCTTCCATTCTTCCCTCCCTCCTTCCCAACACTCAGACATTCTCTCTCCCCCAAATCCCATTCTCAGGCAGTTTCCTCTATTAAATCATCCCCCTCTTTTCCCTCTCTCCCTCCCTCCTCTTCTCTCCAACCTCTCACTCACTACCTTGCCCTCAGTTCCCTCCCTCCCTTCCCACCCTCCCTCTCTCTTTCCTATCCCTACCGTAACCCCTCCCTCTCCCTTCCCTGTCCCTCCCGTAAGCCCTCCCCCTCTCTCCTCTCTCTTCCTTCGTCTTCCCGTCATTTCGTTTCTTCCTTCCCTCCTCCCTCGCCCCCTCTCTCCCTCACTCTTCTGTCTCTCCGTTTCCTGTCTCCCTTTTTTCCCCCTTCCATCTTTTAATCCTCCTTACTCTCCTTCTCTTAGACTCTAGAATACGTAATCTAAGTTAAAGCCCACCCTATAAATCACTAGAGGACCAACAAATCTTTTCCTGTTTGCTTTCGTCTGTGCTTTATTTTCTAACATTTGGCTCTGTTCCTCCTCTTTTTCTCTAATATCACGTTTTTTTTCGTACATTTATTTCAGACCTTTGGTGGAACTTTTTTATCCAAGCAGATAATATCGTTACAAATAGACTCCCTGTTTTATGTGCATTATTTGTAGTGTGTTATGCCCTCTCTCTCTCTCCCCTCTGTCTATTTTTTTCTCTGTCCTCCTCCCTCTGCCGTTTCCTCCCTTTTCCCCTTCCCTCCTTCTCCTTTCCTCCTCTACTTTTCCTTCCCTCTACTCATTGTTAACCTTCCTTCTCTTTTCTTTCCTTCACCCCTCCCTCCCTCCATCCATCCTTTCCATCACACCTCCTATCCTTCGTTTCCTCTCATTCTCCTCTTCCTGCTTCACTCTTCCATCGATTCCTTCCCTTCCTTCCTGCTTCCTTCGTTTCTCCCTTCCTTCCACCTCTTCATTTCCTTTTAGCTTATTCACTCCCTCTTCCTGCCATCACATTTTTTTATCATTTCATTTTTATTATCATTTCTTCCTTCATTGGACATCCTCTTATTATTGCAGTCTTTATTACGTCCTCTTTCCTTCCTCTTCCTACATTCTCCCGACCTCTATTTTTATTGACCTTATTTCATTGTTAGCTCTTCCTTACTTTTTGTCCTTACTCTTTACGTCTTGATTCTCTCTCTCTCTCTCTCTCTCTCTCTCTCTCTCTCTCTCTCTCTCTCTCTCTCTCTCTCTCTCTCACACACACACACACACACACACACACACACACACACACACACACACACACACAGTATCTACCTTTTATTTTTTCTTCCTTCTCTGTCACTCCTCCCTCTCCATTACTCTTCCTCCCTCCTCTTCCTCCCTCCTTTCCCTCCCCATTCAATTCCCCCTGTCTTCTACCCCTCCCCATCCTTCCTCCCCCTCCCAGTCACCCCTCTCCGGTAATCCTCTGCTGTTAAAGGGGATTTATTTGTGCCGTGTTGAGAGAACCATTTACATCAAAGTGCTATTGAACCGTAGCTGCCGGCCACTCCCTCTGTCCGCACTAGAGAGAGAGAGAGAGAGAGAGAGAGAGTAGGGGATTTATAGAGGCAGAGGAGAGGGATTTGCTTGAGAGCGGAGGGATATGGGGGACGGAGGGAGGGAGGGGGAAGGGGTAGGGGTGTAGAAAGTGAGTGAACATGGCTTGGATTACTGGGTGTAGAGAGTAAAGGGATTTTGGATTAAAGTAAGCGTGGATGGAGGATTTATGGAAGTGTGTGTGTGTGTGTGTGTGTGTGTGTGTGTGTGTGTGTGTGTGTGTGTGTGTGTGTGTGTGTGTGTGTGTGTGAGAGAGAGAGAGAGAGAGAGAGAGAGAGACGGGAGGGGGGGAGAGGGAGGCAATGACAATTATGCTTCTTGTATTATGTATGTTTTTAGCCTCTGTGTGTGTGTGTGTGTGTGTGTGTGTGTGTGTGTGTGTGTGTGTGTGTGTGTGTGTGTGTGTGTGCGCCATTGTATTAAAATGGCGAGAGGTGCGTTGAAGTGCGGTGCTGTTAAAAGTGAGGGGAGGAAGAGGGGATGGAGGGGGGAGGGGGTATGGGGAGAAGGTGGAGGGGGAGTGGGGTGTTGGGGGTAGAGGATTTTGTTAAGTAGGCGGCTTTCATGGAGGTCTCCCAGCTTAGCACTGTATGAAAATGGTGAAGATTATTGCATGCATTTTATTTTCTACTCTTTATTCTCCTATTTAAACTCTCCTCTTTATTCTCCTCTTTATTTTGGTCTGTATTCTCATCCTTATTTTCTTTTTATTCTCTTATTTTGGTCTATATTCCTCTTTGTTTTCTTGACTTTCTTCTTTATTCTCCTCTGTTTTCTCCTCTTTATTCCCATCTGTTTCCTCCTTGCATTTTCTCTTCGTCCTTTCCTCTACTTTTTCCTCTTACTTTCTATCTGTAGCACTTCCTCTCTGTTTTTCTTGTTTAATAATTCTCTCCCTATTCTCCCTCCTCCAGTTTCTTCTCTGTCAGCTTCTTTCGTTTTCTGTTTTTCCTTTTATAATCTTTTCTCTCTTTTCTTCCTCCGGTCATTCCTCTGTACCTCCCGCCTCTCTTTTGTTCCTTATTTCGTACTCCCTTCAACTCATCTCTCATTTTCTCTTCTCCTTTCTCTTTAATTATTTCATGTACGCCTCCTCTTTTTTCTCTCTCTCTCTCTCTCTCTCTCTCTCTCTCTCTCTCTCTCTCTCTCTCTCTCTCTCTCTCTCTCTCTCTCTCTCTCTCTCTCTCCAAGTTATATTCATGCACGATACTCTCTTTTTTGTAATTCTCTCTCTTCCCTACTCGCTTTTTTTTAATTCTCTCTCTCTTCCCTTAATATATCTTCACTATTTTCCCCTCACCATTTTCATATATTTTCTTTCTCTTTCTCTGTGATATTAATATATCAGATAATAAATTCCCTACTGAGTAACAAATAGCCTAAAAAAAAAAGTATATCCTTTGTTTGGGTTGTTTTTTGGAGTTACTTTGATTTATCGTCTCTCTCTCTCTCTCTCTCTCTCTCTCTCTCTCTCTCTCTCTCTCTCTCTCTCTCTCTCTCTCTCTCTCTCTCTCTTATATCTTTTTTTTTTGAGTTACTTTGATTTATCGTCTCTCTCTCTCTCTCTCTCTCTCTCTCTCTCTCTCTCTCTCTCTCTCTCTCTCTCTCTCTCTCTCTCTCTCTCTCTCTCACACACACACACACACACACACACACACACACACAGACACACACACACACACACACACAAAATATTTCCCCCTCCCGCCTCTTCAGCGCAACAGCAAATGGAGTCTTTTTGGCCCTGGCGTTTCCTCTCTTGCCTTTTGATCTGTGTGCTTCGTTAATTGCCAAGTGCTTGTGGAAGGCGGAGGAGGTTATAGATCAATGGCTTCCCTTTTATTGGGGAGCTTTTACGACTCTCTCTCTCTCTCTCTCTCTCTCTCTCTCTCTCTCTCTCTCTCTCTCTCTCTCTCTCTCTCTCTCTCACACACACACACACACACACACACACACACACACACACACACACACACACACACTTCACATATTTTCTGCTACACCATCACCCTCCCCCATCACAGCCCTCATGTGTCCTCCCTCTCCCTCCCTCTCTCCCTCCCTCCCCTCCCTCTTTATGCCTCTTCCCCCTCCCTCTTCGTTTCCATCTGCATGCATATTTGATTTTCACCATTCAGCTTCTAACACGCTTAAGCTCTCTCTATCCTTTCATGATCCTGCCTGTGCGTTAGTGAGCATTGTTTTACTGAATGTTTTTTTTTTTTTTTTAGTTTTGCACGAAGCGTTTTTTTTTTTTTTTTTTCATTTTTTTTATATATTTGATTTCGTTTGTTTGTTGTTTGAGTTTTGTTATTCTTCTGTTCATTAGTTTCCATTCATTTATATTTTTTCATTGGCTGTGTTTTCTTATTGTTTGTTTTTATTCCTTATACACCAGGCATGTATTTTCTTTTTTTTTTCTTTTCTTCCATACTCCAGTCTTATCCATCTGCCTTCAATTTTTTCAGCTCCCCCATTTTTCTCTCAGTTACCTCCCTTTATATCTCTCCTTTCCTCTCTATTTTCTCTCTCTCGTCCCTGAGCTTCCTCCTATTACTTCTATTGCTCCCTCTTCTTCCACTTATTCATCATCCCTCATGCCCCATCGTCAACTTTTTTTTTTTCTCATCTATCACTTTACCTCATATTTTACTCTTTTCTCTCATTTTTATCCATTCTCTTCAGTTTTCATTTTCCATAACATCACATACTTTCCGTCCTTCCCTCCATCTTTCCAATTTCTTACTGTTCTTCTTTTTCATTATTCTGCATCTCATACTCTTGTCCATCTCATTTTCGTTTCACTTTTCTTCACTTTTCCACTTCGTCTTCCTCCTCTTCCCACCTTTTTCACTCTTATATCTCATCACATATCTTCCTCATCATATTTCCTTCTCTCCCTACTTCCTCCATCTCTTCCTCATCTCCTCTCCGTTTCCTCCTCTCACAGCTTACCATATCATCATCTCCCTTTTCTTCCATCTTCTCCTCCTGCAGTGGTCCTCTTTTCATGTGTCCATGTATTTATCATCTCATCATCATCATCTTCCCCCTCCTCTTCCACCTCCTCTTCCTCACCACCTCTTAGGTAACTGTAGGGGTCGTTCCAAAACATACCTTCTTCCTTTTTTCCCTCTTATTTCTTCCCTCCTTTTCATTCTTTTCCTTCCTCTTCCCCTCTCCCGTCATTTTTTCTTTTGTGCCATTTTATTCCTTTGTCTTCATCAGCCTCTTCCCCTCCCGTCTTCCTCTTCTTCTCGGTTCCTTCTTCTCTTCTCTTTCTTTGCCTTCCTTTCTATACCCTGGTCTTCGTCTTCCTCTCCCTTTTTTCTCTTCTTCTCGGTTCCTTCTTCTCCTCTCCTTCCTCCCTCGTCTTCCTCTCGTCTTCCTCTCCTCCTCCTCTTGCTCATCACCCCTGAGGTAAACTGGAGGGGCCGTTCCACAACTTACCAAAAACTCGGCAAACTGGCCACATTTTACACCCTGTCAGAGGCAGGGCGCTGGCAGGGAGGAGGAGGAGAGAGAGAGAAGAGGGAGAGAAGAGAGGAGGGAGAGTGGAGAGAAGGAGGATGGGAGAGGAAAGGAGCAGGATTCACGAAGAAAGGAGGAAAGAGTTAGATTGGAGGAGAAGAGAGGGGTACAAAGAAGGAGGGAGAGGAAGAGGCGAAGAAATTATGAATGAAATAACGGAAAAAATAGGAAGATGTTGATGATGATGATGATGATGATGATGATGAGGAGGAGGAGGAGGAGGAGGAAGAGGAGGAGGAGGAGGAGGAAGAGGAGGAGGAGGAGGAGGAGGAAGAGGAGCAGGAGGAAGAGGAAGTGGAGAGGAGACAAGGGAATGGGAGAAAAGGAGAGAAAAGAGAAGAAGAACTGAGGGTAGGGAAAAAAAGGTTGAAGATGATGAGAAGGAGGAGGAAGAGGAAGAAGAAAGTGAGGAAAGGGGAAAGAGAGAGAGAGAGAGAGAGAGAGAGAGAGAGAGAGAGAGCAGAGGTGGTAGGGAAGAGAAGGAGGGTAGCAGAAATAGGAGGAAAAGAGAGAGAAGAAGAGGAAAAGGAGGAGAAGTGCGAGAGAAGGAAGAAGGAAGAGGAACGTGAATTTGGCGGGCCATTTAATAAAGAGTAAATGAAGAGATAAAAGGGGAAGGAGAGGTACGGAGTAGGAGCGAGAAAAAGAGCAAAGGAAAAGAGGAGTACCAAGGAAAAAATATTAGTCGAAAGAAAATGCTCTCTTTCTCCTCTCCTCTTCTCTCCTCTCTTTTCCTCTCCTCTCCTCTCTGCTTACCCACTCTCCTGCCTGCCTGCCTGCCTGCCTCTCTGCCTGATCACCCCAGTAAGAGGATTGAAGGATTAATGTGTCTGTCCGCCTGTCTGTCCTGTCAACATGGTAATACTCGGTGTTTTATGCTTTCTGGCTGACCTCATCATGTCCTGGGGAGAAAAGTGCAGGGGTTAAGAGTTAGAGTTAGAGAGAGAGAGAGAGAGAGAGAGAGAGAGAGAGAGAGGAAAGACGATAGAAAGTAGGACGAAAGGGAGATATTTGAAGCTTTGTGAGAGAGAGAGAGAGAGAGAGAGAGAGAGAGAGTGAGAGAGATGGTGTGGACGACAGGCAAAAAAAAAAGAAAGGATGTGCGAGAAAGGAGAAAAACAAAGACAAAAAAAAGAGAATCCGAGTGAGTTATAAATTATAACCCAAAAAAGTTATTTTAAAAAATCGAAACAAACACCTTATCAACACACCAAAAGTTAAATAAATAAATGAATAAACAAACAGCTAGATAAACAGAAGGACGACCCAAACACACACCTCACAGCTTAAAAACACAAACACGAAATCTTATCAACCCTTTCGTAAGCAAACAAAAAAAGAAGCGAAGAACGACAATGCAAACACCTGCTAATGAGATGTAAACAACCTCCATCACCTGACCCTCAGACTCATCCCGGAGTTTACCTGGAGTGAATAAATAAACTTAGAAGCAATTTGGGTAAAATAAAAAAAAGTTTATAATTAAATGTCACTAATGAAATGGGTTTATAAAAAGGAGGAGGGTGGGTAAATAGAGAGAGAGAGAGAGAGAGAGAGAGAGAGAGAGAGAGATTTAAATGCAAAATTTGTTTATTATTTACAATGCAAAATTATCAGTATTTGTATCACTGGCCAAATAAGACTCATTACGGGTGTAGACTGAATTATAATTAAACACACACACACACACACACACACACACACTCTCTCTCTCTCTCTCTCTCTCTCCGATTTAAAATGATTCATGTCAGTTTTGGTCGACCCTTGATTGATAAAGATGCACCTGGAGGAAAGGGGAGGAGGAGGAGGAGGAGGAGGAGGAGGAGGAGAAGGAGGACAAAACTGGGAGATGAATGGAAAAGAATGAAGAATGGAAAAACGTACAAGGAAATGAAGAGGAAGAGAAAATAGGAAGGGACAAAGAGTGGAGGAGAGATAAATGGAAGAAAATAAAGAATAAGTGTAAGGAAATAAAGAGGAAGAGGCTGGGGGGACGGAGAAGAGGAAGAGGAAGTGGTAAGAAATGTGCCCGAAGACAAGCAGGTGAGAAAGAAAAGAGGAAATAGGCTTTTGTGCTTTTCTTATTTCTTGAACACGTATGATGATGATGATGATGATGATGATGATGATGAAGGTAGATATGTGAAGGAATAGTAGTGACAGACAGACAAAGAAATAGATGGGGTGATAGATAGATGGATAGATATACTCTTGCCTTATTCATTCCTGCGTAACCTATTTATTAATGCCGGAAATAGATAAATGTAGAGAATATAAATACATGGATAAATAGAAGCAGATGGAGAGGGGGCGAGGACTGAAGCATACGGACATATATTTAAACATAAAAACACACAGATGCGTATGACAGAGCGATTAACAGTGCAGCAAATACGCAATGATGTCCACGTGTGCCGCAGACAGATAGAGCGAAGCGTGTTTTGAAAAGAATGTAGTAATGCATGTGCTAGATAGATACAACGTTATTTAGATAGATAGATGCGTATTGTATAGACAGACACCTGAGTATTTTAGACAGGTTGATGCGTATATTCAAAATGATGTTGATTTTTGGCAGACTTTAGCTGATTATAGTTACATATAGAGTTATAGTGTTGCTGACAGTAGAAGCTTTATGATTTTCTCGATACCCTTAATATATACAAAAAAAGTCAACTCTCTAATTACAGATGTTTAAGAAATACAGAGGTTTAAGCACAAAAGAGAGCAAAGTTGAAGACCTACAGAATTTATCGGTAATTAGAACAGATTTCTCACTTACTTAGACAGATCAGTGCATTCTTTGGACATTGCAGTGAATTTTTTGGTAAAGCAGTGGAGATTTTAGACATTTTTTCGTCCTTCAGACATCCTTATCATATTCCACCTTTCACACCGATTGCCATCCACCCTTCCACCATCAATATTTCAGTTCACATTATCCACATCCGTCCCTCTATCTCTTCCACCAGCCACTTGTTCACTCTGAAACTTATTATTGTCAGATTCCACATATTATTCCACTTAATGTTTTCAGATTCCACCTTTCATATCCACTCTATCATCCACATACGGTTCACTCTCATTACTTTGAACTGTTATCATGACACTTTCCTTCAGTATGTGTTTCATCGTTTATTTGCCACACACATTATTCAGGCAGCAGTCCTCCCTTCCACCTACTGTTCATCCATGTGTCGTCCACCCATTACATCAAACCGTATCATTTCCACATCCCTCTTCCACCTGTAATACCATCCACATAACACCATCCACTTGCCACAGTCATTGCTTTGAACCCAACAATCCTCCATAATCTGAATCTCACTCTTTCCATTCCCCTTTTCCCTCCAATCCTGTACTCCTTCTCGTCCCTCCACACCCTTGCTCCCCTCTCTCCACGCCCTTGCTTCTCTGACTTCCCTCCCTTCCACACTCTTCTTCCTTCGACTCTCCTCCCGTCCACACCCTTCACGTATCCATCCCTCTCTCTCTCCTCAACATCTGTTTTTCCTCCACTCCCATCAATATCTCCAGTATTACCACGACCACTCTGGCATGTGCTCACTTCCGGCCATCCACATCTTAGCACCATACCCTTCACAGCCACACTCTTCTTCCTCCACATCCTTTCATATCCACACCCCCACACCCATCCACATCCACATCCCCTTTTCCTTACACATTCACACCCCTCTTCTCTTCACACTCATCTACACTCCTCTCCTTTCCACACCCACCCACTCCCCCAACTCCACTTCCTTCCACATCCACACTCCTTCCCCCTCCATATCCACCCCTCTCCCCCCCTCCCAGGCTGACATGGATCCAATTCAGTTAATCCTGTGCAGGCGTCCCACCTGCCTCCGCTCTCACGCCCCAAAACACTTCATGATTTTCTGTCTGCCACTGTCCACGTTGGGGGAGGGGGAGGGAGGAGATGGGGAGAGGAGGAGGGAGAAGAAGAGAGGAAGGCGGGTAGGAGAGGAAAGGAGAGGGGAAACAGGCAGAGGGTAGTGGGAGAGGTGAAGAGAAGGGAGGGTAGTGAGAGTGAAGAGAGGGAGAGGAATGGCTTGGGAAGTGACGGGTGGATTTTCTGTGTCCGGTATCCACGCTGGGGAGGAGGGAAGGAGGGAGGAAAGGAGAGAGGTAGGAGGGGGAAGGAAAGGGGGGGCAGGCAGAGATGAGTGGGAGAGGTGACGAGGAGGGAGAGCAGGGAGAAAGAAGAGGAGATAATGGCATGTGAAGGGATAGGTGGATTTTCTGTCTACCACCGTCCACTTTTTTTTTGGGGGGGGGATGGAGAGGAGAGATGGATGAGAAATGGGAGAAAAGAGAGGGGTGAAGAGGAGGGGAAGGCGAGGGGTAGGGAGTGAATGAGAATGGAAGGGGAATGAGTGGGAGTTTGAAGAGGAAGATAGTGATAGAGAAGGGAGTGAAGGGGAGAGGGTGGGAAAGGAAGGGACTTATTGGGGGAAGAGGGGAGGGGGAGGAACGAGAGGAATGGAGAGAGTGTCAGAGGAGATAGGAGGTAGAGGGAAAGGGAGAAAGAGTGGGTAGGAGTAATAGAGAGAGAGAGAGAGAGAGAGAGAGGGGGGGGAGTGAATCGGCAAAGGGAGGGGGGAGAAGAAGGAATAGGGAAGGATGGGTTCAAGTCCTTATTTTCTTATCATTTCCTTTATTAATTTATCTCCATTTATTTTCTGTTTCTTTTTCCATTTACCCTCCCAGGCCTATTCCTCTCCCCATTTATCTCTTCCCTCTCCATATCCCATCCCCTCTCCATCCTTCCTTGAATTACATCCATCAACCAGCCCTCTTTTCCCTTCCACACCCCTCTTTCTTTCCTCCCTCTTCCCTCTCCCTCCCCTCCACTTTTCACCCCTTCTCTCCTATTTCTCCCTCCCTTCCCTCCTTCCCAGCACCCTCTCCCCCTCCCCTCCCCCTTTTTAAGCTTGTCCTAATGGCCTTAGTCAACAATTCATGAGTAACGTCGAAGCGAGCTGCAGGTACCATCATGGCTCTTTACTGAGATAGATAGATAGGTAAATAGATAGATAGATAGATAGATACATACATAGATAGAGAGAGAGAGAGAGAGAGAGAGAGAGAGAGAATTTTTAACTTTTTTAATGCTTATCTGATGCCATGTGCAATTGTGAGGATAGCTATACGTGTGTGTGTGTGTGTGTGTGTGTGTGTGTGTGTAATCCTTCAATCCACATAATGCCTCCTTAGCTCCAGTGTTGTCCCTGGTCTCAAATCCCTGTCCCCCCTGTGTGTGTGTGTGTGTGTGTGTGTGTGTGTGTGTGTGTGTGTGTGTGTGTGTGAGAGAGAGAGAGAGAGAGAGAGAGAGAGAGAGAGAGAGCAAAACCCTACACTTGTGAGACTGCCAAAAACAGACCCATGCGACTTAGACCAGGGTTGGGAAATAAAAAAAAATCCATTAATCCTCAGACCGTAAGCTCTTGGAAAAAAAATATATATATATATATGGAGAGAGAGAGAGAGAGAGAGAGAGAGAGAGAGAGAGAGAGAGAGAGAGAGAGAGGATCACAAGACTGAGAACCCGTTGTTAAGAAATTATAAGGATGATGGACAGAAAGAAGGAGGGCAAAGATGGAGGCAAGAGGGATGATATGGGCAGGAGGAAAGCAGAAAACAAAGAGAAACGTGAGAGAGAGAGAGAGAGAGAGAGAGAGGGAAAGAGAGAGAGAGGGGAGGGAGGGGATCACAAGACAGAGGACCCGATGTTAAGGAGAAGTTGGTGAGGGGGAAAATAACGGGAATCACAGAGTGTTTGTTGGACCACAGCCACGGAGGGGAGAGAAGAGGGAGGAAGGGGAAAGGGAGAGGAGGAGGGGGAAGAAAATGGGAGACAGGGGAGGGATTGGTCTGAGGGAAAGAGAAATGACGAAGGTAGAGATGAGAGGGATGAAGAGGAGGAGGAAAAGGAGGAGAAGAAGAAGAAGAAGAAGAAGAGGAGGAGGAAGAGGAGGAGGAGGACGAGAAGTGAGTTGAAAAAATGAGGGAGGCAGTAGAGAAGGATGTGAAGAAGACGGGACAAGAAGGAGGGGAATAAGAGGCAGAAGGAAGGAAGTATGAAATGGAAGGAAGGAGAAGAATGGAAGCGGAAGGAAGGAGGACGACAGAGATGGTGAGAAAGATTGAGGGTGTGAGAGGCAAAAAAGAGGGGGAGACGAACAAGAGAGGGACGGTAGGAGGGAAATGTTGAGAGGGGAAGGTGGAGAGGGAAAGAACGAAGGAAGGAAAAAAGAATGATAGAGCGAAGGAGGTGATGAAAGAGAAGTGGGAGTTAGTCAGAGTGTAGGAATGGATTAAGAAGAGACAGAAGGAGGGAGATAGGGAGGGTCGGAAAAAGGAAAGAAGGAAGGAGGGAAAGGAGAGAAAGAGAGAGGGTAAGATGAAAGACAGGGATTTGTGGTGGGAAGTGTAAGAGAGAGAGAGAGAGAGAGAGAGAGAGAGAGAGAGAGAGAGAGGAATTAGTCAAAGTGCAGGAACGGATTAAGGAAGAGGCAGAGGAAGGGTGATAAAGGGTGAGATGGAGACAATAAAAAGATTGGAGGGATTAAGAGGAAGAGGGAAGGAATGGCATTTAGGAAGAGGAAATACGAGAAATAAAAAAGTTAAGAAAAGAGAATTGACGATAAATGGGGAATAAAGAGACTAGTAAGAAGAAAAAAGGTGAAGAGGAAGAAAAAAATGTTGAAAATATAGATAGATAAAGACGAAGAAGGCGATAAAAGAATGCAAGTTACGTAAATATTGCAAAGGATGAAAATATTGAAAAACTAAAGACCATCAGACATTATTCAAAGTATTATTCAGGATTAGAAATAAAAGCAAGATAATTTTTTTTTAACGTTTGCTGTAACTTGGTCCCTGTTAATTGAATAAATGTTACCTGGAAAGTACAAAAAATATATATATATATATATATCATCATCATCATCATCATCATGGTCATAAAGTGTAATCGTGAAAGATTATGAGAGTCCAGGTATATGGGTGACTAAATTATCAGCCAGAATTCGCTGCTCTCCTTTCTTCCCCTCGCCTCTCACAAATCCTACCCTTCCTGTTATTCTCTCTCTCTCTCTCTCTCTCTCTCTCTCTCTCTCTCTCTCTCTCTCTCTCTCTCTCTCTCTCTCTCTCTCTCTCTCTCTCTCTCTCTCCTGTATTATTCTTACCTTCCTTCCTCCCCTTCCCAATTAATCTATTCTTGCTCTCTCCCTCTCACCTCTCATGTCGGTCTCTCTCTCTCTCTCTCTCTCTCTCTCTCTCTCTCTCTCTCTCTCTCTCTCTCTCGGCGGAATCCCTTCTTTGTCTCCCTTTTTTATCGTTCAACCTTCATCCTTTTATCGCCAGTTTCTCCTTCTAATGTCCTTTTTATTTTCCTTTGTTCCTCTTTATTTTCCTTTCCTGTTTCCTTCCTTCTCTTTTATGATATTTTTATTATTTCCTTTTATGATATTTTACTTTACTCTGTTTCTTTATTTCGTGTGTTTCCAAATTGCCATGGTTGCTTTCTTTATATTGGGGTCTCTTTGTGGTACTGAATTATAGTCTGATGTTTATTATTATTATTATGAATATTATTATTATTATTATTATTATTATTATTTACCGGGTATGATTATTATTTATTGTGTTATTGTTATTTCATTATTATTATTGTTAATATTATTATTGTTAGTATTTATTATTATTATTATTATTATTATTATTATGTAGGATTAGAGTGCATGTTAATCGGTAGGTTGAGAGAGAGAGAGAGAGAGAGAGAGAGAGAGAGAGGAGGGGGAAGCAGAGGGGGAGAGAGAGAAGGAGCAGCTGTTGTGAGGGAGCAATCACAGTTTCGCGTGGCCGCAGTTTTCATGGGCTTAATAGTCAGTTCGGGAGAGAGAGAGAGAGAGAGAGAGAGAGAGAGAGAGAGAGCCATATGGGGACAGAAACGAGGAGAAGGGGTAGGTGATAATAGGGTGAGAGGAGGGAGAAAATACTAACAAGTCTGGGGAAATTTGGAGAGAGAGAGAGAGAGAGAGAGGAAGGAGAAAGATCAGAATGGATAGAAGGGACTATGAGAGGGAGAGGGAGAAGAGGAAAGGATGAGGAAGGAAATACATGTAGACCTGAAAATGGGGAAATTGAAGGGAGGATAGGGTGAGGGAGATAATAATTAAAACAGGAAAGGGATGGGTGGAAAAAAGGAGAAGTAGAGAAGAAGGAAATTGAGTTGGGAGAGAGGGGAGGTGTGTAGGAAGAGAGGGGAGGTGTAGAGTGAGAGAGGGGAGGTGTGGAGGAGGAGAGGAACAAGGGGAAAAGGGAAGAAAGGGGAGTCTGTAAGGGAATTGAAAAGGGAAAGAGAGGGGAGAGAAGGAAGGGGAAGATGTGAGGGGAAAAGATGTGAGAAATAGGAAAAGAGGAAGAGGGGAAAGGAAAGAAGAGAGTGCGAGGGCATTAATTAGGGAAGGGGGGAGAGAGAGAGAGAGAGAGAGAGAGAGAGAGAGAGAGAGAGGCAAGAAGGGAGCAAGGGAGGAAGTGGGTTAGAGGTGAGGAGGGGGGAGGTAAGAAGGAAGAAGGGAATGGGAAAGGATCTTAGAGGGGAGGAATGGAGAGAAAAAAGGGGAGAGAGACTGGAGGAAAAATTGTGATGGGGGGAGAGAAAGGGGAGAGAAGGTTTGATGGGTCGTATAGGTTCGACTGAGATGATGGACTCTCTCTCTCTCTCTCTCTCTCTCTCTCTCTCTCTCTCTCTCTCTCTCACCACATTTTTCTCCTATTCCTTTGTCTTCTCCATCTTCCTCCATGTCTTCCTCCAGCGTGATATATTGCCCTCGCTTCACCCTCTTTTCCTGTGTTTCATCTCTC
The DNA here is from genome assembly GCF_032717465.1 of Coenobita brevimanus. Lineage (NCBI taxonomy): Eukaryota > Metazoa > Arthropoda > Malacostraca > Decapoda > Coenobitidae > Coenobita > Coenobita brevimanus. The sequence continues at coordinate 6,219,100 of NC_137017.1, read as the reverse complement.
TCTCTCTCTCTCTCTCTCTCTATCTATCTATCTATCTATCTATCTATCTCTCTCTCTCTCAGTATGATGAGGTGTTTTAATTTACACCTATTGACACCTGACGATTGCATACAGGTGTTGTAGAGCCCTTGGGAATACTACCATCAGAAACTATACTTATTCACCATATCAGTCTAATGATTCCTTCTTTTACCTTTTTTGCTACCACTAAACGAGTTCATTCATCTTAGAAGCGATCGGGCGTAGTAAAGAGTTAATCCAATTGCGGACTCAACATAATAGTAATAATAATAATAATAATAATAATAATAATAATAATATTAATAGTAGTAGTAGTTGTAGTAGTAGTAGTAGTAGTGATAAGGTTGATAATACAAATAATAATAATAATAATAATAATAATAGTCTTAATCTTATTGCATAATAAAGCTGAAGGTTTTTTTGAGGCTGATAACATGCCAATATTTGCCGAAAAGTATTTTGATGAGGAAAACAATAATGTGTAACAGTGCGAAACAACCTAAAGGACTGAGTTCCCTGCCTGAGAGTTATGCTAGTGTCTCTTGGTGGAACTTTCTGTGGGTAGATTAGACTCTACCCCTTGCTTCTTTTTTTCTGTCTGTCACAAGAAAGTAGATATGGTTTGTTGTATATTAATCGGTATTGTACACTGACGTCTTAATTCTTTTCTCAACCAGACATGTCGTTTGATATAGTTTAATAAAGATTTATTGAGAAATCCGGGTTACTGAAGAAAAATCCGGGTTAGTGAAGGCTTTATTTAATCCCCCCAGATTGAAAAGTCTCTTCCAAGCTGAGTAAAGCAAATCTTGTGAGAAAAAGAGTAGAATAAAAACTTGCCATAATAGTAAAAAAGTTAAAATCAGTACTGCTAAATAGAATAACTTACGCCTCTTCTTATATCTCCTTCCATCATCTATCTACATTTTTCTTGGCTCGTGGATAAGGAGATTACTTTCCCCTTTGACGCATGTCCCACTCGTGATGTATGGAATCCCCCTTTTTTTTCTCTAATTAATATGGCACTCCGTCATGTGTGAGACCATGAATCACACACTACTTCCTACACCATTTATCTTCCACCGAAAAAAAAAAACGTTTGGCTATGTTTCTTTTCTCACGTTTGTTATATTTGTTTTAATTTTTTCTCACTTTTGTTATATTTCCTTTAATCTTTTCTCACTTTTGTTATAGTTTATTTTTTGTTTTCTCACTTTTTATGTTTTCTTTAATCTTTTGTTTTCACGCTTTTGTTATACTTTCTTTAATATTTTAGTTTTCTCACTTTCGTAATATTTTCTCTAATATTTTGTCTTCCCACTTTTGTTATATTTTCTATCGTCTTTTGTTTTCTCACTTGTTTTATTTTCTTTATTTTCTCACTTATTGTAGATTCTTCAATCTTTTGTATTCTCACTTCTGCTGTATTTTCTGTAATCTTTTGTATTCTCACTTTTGTTATATTTTCTTTAATGGTCCGTTTTCTCACTTTTATATTTTCGTTAATCTTTTTTGTTTCGTACTTTTGCTTTTTCGTATTTTTATATTACTTGTCTTCCTTTTCTTCATGTCCACATTTTATATTTTTCTTTATTTCCTTTTTTTATTTGTTGGTCTGCTGTTTCCTTTTTTCTTTGGGAATTTTCTTTGTTTTTGTTCCATTGTACTTTTTTTTTTCTTCTCTGTGCGTGATGTTCTGTTTTGATGTTGCATTTTTCACCATTGTCTTTCCATATTTTTTTTCCCCCTTGCATTATATTTTTCCGTTCTCTCTCTCTCTCTCTCTCTCTCTCTCTCTCTCTCTCTCTCTCTCTCTCTCAAAACACCCCCCCCCCCTCCGTTCCTGCAAATCCCCCCATACGCACCCTCCTCACGAACGGATATACTCTTCCTTCGTATACTCCTCCGTCATCTCACTCTCTTCCTCCATACTGTTATTCATTCCCTTTTTCTTCCTTACCTGTTTCTCCTTTTGTTTACCTCACCTCTAAGTACTTCTCTTCCTGTCTGTCTCTTCCTGTCTGCTGTTTACTGCTTTTTGCGTAACTTTTATCTTTTTCGCCCCGAACATCCCGATTACTGATATATGGAGAGTTAAAATTTCAATACTATACTTTTTAAATACAACTAGAAGGCGCACACACACACACACACACACACACACACACACACACACACACACACACACACACACACACACACACACACACACACACACACACACACACACTCTCTCTCCCTCTCTCTCTCTCTCTCTCTCTCTCTCTCTCTCTCTCTCTCTCACCAGCCTCTTTCCTCCCATTTTTTCTCTCCGTCCCTCACTCCTCCCCCACCGTCTGGCGTAGTTCCCCCTATTGCCGTGGTTTTACTGCTTATAGAAAACCAGGGAGTGTAACGAAGGGAGAAGGGCGAGAGAGAGGGAGGAGGAGGAGGGGGAGAAGGAGAAGGAGGGGGAGGAGGAGGAGGAGGAGGAGGAGGAGGAGATGGAGAAGATAAAACGGGATCGAGCAAGAAGGAGGGAAGGAAGGATGAGAGAAGAATGTGGAAGACTTGAAAAGAAGGAAGAACAGAGAGGAAGGATAAATAGGGAGAGGAAGGAGGGATGGAGGGAAGAGTAGGAAGAGAGGGAGAGGAAGGAAGGTAGGAAGGAAGGAAGGAAGGAAGGAGAACGTAACGATGGTGATGAAGAGGGAGATAGGACAAAAAAAATAGAGGGAGAGAAAATACAGAGATTATCACCCGTGCGGGGAGACTGTAAAAGGAAGATTAGGAGGCTAGAATGGAGGAAAGAGAGAGAGAGAGAGAGAGAGAGGTTGTTTATACCTTGATCAGTCTAAGTCTAACATGTAAGAGTTATATTGCTACTGATGATGATGATTGATGATGATGATGATGATGATGAATATTTTTACACACCGTTTCACAAAGAATTCTTAATATATGAGAATTGTAGGCAAATGCAGTTTCTTATTTCCATTGTGCAAAGGACGTGTCGCCGTAGATTTCAAATTAATACAGGTAACATTTTGATATCGTATATACTAAGTTGGGTCAGTCAATCAAACACACACAGATAAATATGGTGAGAAAAGAAAGTAGTGATTGAGAAGAATTTGATTATGTAAATTATAGACTTCTTCATGCATAAAAGTGTATGATGGGTAAGATGGGAAGGAAGGAGATATGAACGAGAGGAAAATAAAATGGAAATATTTAGAGGGAGGGATGAAGGGGAGAACAGAATAATGATGATAATGGATGTACTGTAGATAATGAAGATGAAAGATGGAAGTAACAAAAGAGCATATAACTAAGGTACAGTTCTTGGTGAAAATGTTAACTTAGAAGTCAAAGAAGTTACTGGATGGGTGGGTAGGAGGGGGAATTGATACAGAGGGAGGCTGAGGAGGAGGAGGAGGAGGAGGAGGAGGAAGAGAAGGAGGGAGGTGATAGATAGAGAGGGGAAGCATTTTACACCCAAACCCATGCTGTGCTATTGTTTTGTTATTTGAGGGGGGGGAGGGAATCAGAGAACATGCCATGGAGAACAATGGTCTGGCCTGGTTATTAATGCACGTGCAATTGTTCTCCCCGCCACGGCACGGCTGCAACAACGCAATGCAACAGCTTAAATATTGCAGCCCACAATCCCTCCATCTGATGCTTGGCCCGTGAGGTGAGGGGAAGGGAAGGGAAGGGGAAGGGGATGGGGAGGGAAGGGAAGGGAAGGGAAGGGAAGGGAAGGAAAAGAAAGGGGAAGGGGAGGGAAGGGAAGGGAAGGAAAGGGAAGGGAAGGGAAGGGAACGAGAGGAGAGGAATAGAAAGGAGAGGAAAGGAAATAGAAAGGAAAGGAAAGGAACAAGATACAAGGCTTGGGAGATCATTGGAAAGGATGTAGAGTTGGAGTGATAGATGGACTGATAGTAGATAGATAAATAATTAGATATAGATAGAGAGTTGAGGGTGGGATGCAAGAACAGCTACAAAAGGCCTCTGTAAAGTCTGTACTAAAGCATATTATTAGAGTGGAATTTATTTTATTATTAATCGGAAAAGATAGGAAGAGGAAGGAACAAGAAACGAAGAAATAGGGGGGTGGAGAGAGCATATGCGATGGGGGAGAGGAATGGAGGGAGGGGAGGAAGAGGAGTAGGGTCGAGGCTTACCTATGCATAACCCATAATACAATTTATAACAATTTTCACCCGTATAATTATTTTCGGGGCAAATAAATGCAGAACCTACCTCTGATAATAATAATACCCACATTTTTTTTGAGGATTAACCGTCCACTCATTATATAGGTTAAAAAAAAAGTTGCCCAAAAATATATTCGGACGAGAGGAAAGCTTCAATTAGAGGGGCCAAAAGTTTCCATTGATAAAATATTTCCCGGGTCTGTACTGGTGATTTGTTGAATGTTATTGAAAACAGTGATGGTGGTTGGGTGTTGATGAGCGTAATGAGGGAGGGGGCGTGGAGTGGTGGGGGAGGGATGATGGAGAGGGAGGAGGGAGGGGAGGGTAGGAAGGAGTGAGGGGTTGAGGGTAGGGAACTAGAAGGGAGAGAGACGAGTGATGTAAGGGGAGAGGGGAGGGGGAGAGAGTAGAGGAGATGAGGGTAGGGAGAAGGGAGAGGGAGGTGGGGAGGGGAAAGAGTAAGCGTGGGTCAGGGAGGGAGGTGAGGGAGGGTGAAGGAAGGGCAGGGGTCAGGGAGGAGACTTGAGGGGAGGGATGAAATGGAGGGGATATGAGAGTGAAGGGTGGGGATGGAAAGGAGGAGGAGGTAGGAGTGAGGTTAGGGAAGGGAGAGCAGAAGGGAGAAGGGGTGAAGGTAGGGGCGGGGATGGTGCAGGGGTATGATGGGGAGAGGGGAGAAGAGGTCCATCTGGGGGCGAATAATATTTTTCCCTGATAGAATTAATTAATTGTTTGGTCCTTTTAATAACTGTTTTTATAGTAATGTTGTCGGAATATTATTAGTAAGGTTAGGGGCATCGATGGTAATTTGTGTAGTGTTATCGTTATTAGTGTCATCTTGAGAATTATTACCATCATCATCTTAATATGTATCATCATCATCGTCATTGTTATCATTGTCATCATTATTATTATCTTCATCATCATCATCATCATCATCATCATCATCATCACCTTACTTTTCACAAACATGAATGGAGCGGCCAGGATTCTTCATCATCATCATCATCATTCCTGATATGTATAAGGTGGGCAATAACCAACAGATAATCATCATTTTCATTCTGTTTCTCACTCTCATTTAAAGATAAGGCACCAGCTAGAAGTGAAGCAAGAGGACACAAAGACGTAAAGCATTATGATCGTAGTACTTGTTGACATGAACTACAAATTCATGTGCACATTATTGAAGTCAGCGAAATTAGATATGTTTATTATTATGTTGTTGTTGTTGTTGTTGTTGTTTACGGCTTTACTACTCATACAAAAGGTATTTAATGGACTAAATGATATCGTCTTGCGGGAAAGAATGAAATAGGAAAATCGTCCTTTTACGCACACACACACACACACACACACACACACACACACACACACACACACACACACACACACACACACACACACACACACACACACACACACACACACACACACACACACACACACACACACATGTATACCAACTTTTAGGCCAACATATTATTTGCTGTCCGTAATTTTGAGGCCGGACCTCTATTTTTTTTTTTTTTTTTTTCAGTGGGAATGAAAAACCGGGAATTAGGCTGGAGGTCGACATGGAATAGTGGGATATTTTGACAGACAGACAGACAGACAGACAGAGACAGACTAACAGACTTTCAATGTTTTCCTATTTTCCTTACCTCGTATTAATTCCTCCGTGATGTTGCATGCAATAACCAACCCAGTTAGAGAGAGAGAGAGAAAGAGAGAGAGAGAGAGAGAGAGAGAGAGAGAACTTTATATTCCCCACTTCACATTAATTACACCTTGATTTCGCATGCAATAACCCTCCCTTGTAAATCATGCATATTGCTGTGTCCGCTTCCTGGTTCACTAATATATGCATTTTGGAGGACAGACTCAACATGATTTGCAACAGGTGATTGTAGAAGAATTAACAAGGGTGGAATGATGAGTGAACAGACTGGAGTGAACTGAGAAATGTGTATTATCCTCTCTCTCTCTTTCTCTCTCTCTCTCTCATTTTATGTATGGTTTATGCGATTGTAGTGAAGAACAAATAGAAAATATATGTTTAAGCTCTGTAGGTAAGTTTCTGTACAAATTCAGCATATGCCACACTTTTATCTTTACCTGAAGTTGCCATCTCTTCATCTTAAATACTGAGAGGTGCTTCAATAATTAACACGAGAATATGTTGCTAATTACAGAGAACCGCGATGGAAAGGTCATATAGCCGTAACATCATCTTTTCCACCATTGATTTACGTGAAATGAGCAGGAAAAGAAAGAATTTTGACCAAGTTATAATGAATGAACTGTTGCATCAGTATTTTACCTTTAAACAAATTATGTTAGGCAACAACAACTACAACATCAAAAACAAAAGTATGTCTCAGTACTGTCTATAATCTTCTTAAAATTTTCTGTACTCGTTCTTTGTTCCAGGCCCACTTAAGTTTATCATTTGGTTAGCGTTCGATAAGGGCTTGTATTCTCGTAAGCTGAGAAAGCTCCCTAACATCTTTTCCTAGGCGATTTATCTTGATTATTACACCTTACTGCCCCCTTCTTTGATACATAAATCTTTCAGTCACCGCCATACTCTGCATAAATAACGTGCAATGGATATTAATCATTCATATCCAAAAATAAATCGCCAAGGAAGAGGTGCTAGGGAGCTTCCTTAACTGACGAGGATTCAGGCTAAGGATTCAGCCTTTAAGATGGAGCCGAGTAGATGCAGGCTTAACCGGTGAATATGTTGTTGGATAAATGTAATGTTGTGAGCCCCCATATTTTTTTTACTAACAAATTTGTGCTTTATTAGTGCTCTGTAAAAAAAGTTATTCATGTATGTTTGTAATCTAACCCGGTTTCTCATAAGTTAGGTTAGGCAAGTTTGTTGGAAAAAAAAAATACCTACATGTATTAATTCATCGATTGTTCGTTGTAAAATTGTTGGCGTAAATGAATATATTGGTGAAGATAATTGGTTTCCAGTTAATCTCACGTCACTGGCCACGCTGGTGATAGTTTTTCTTAGTTTTGTGTATTTCTGCTATTGCGTCCTGATCCTGCCATTCTCAGCCGTGATTGTAGGTTGGGAAATGATGATGATGATGATGATGATGATGATGATGAGGAGGAGGAGGAGGAGGAGGACAGTGAAAAAAGGTAATAATAATAATAATAATAATAATAATAATAAAAATAATAATAATAATAATAATAATGATGATGATGATGATGATTGATGATGATGATGATTGATGATGAAGATGATGATGATGATGATGATGATGATGACGACGACAAGAACCCGTAGCAAATAAAGACCAGAGAGCATCAAATCTGGAACGACAAAGACACCCCACACGCATGACAACATCCTTGATCATTTTGTGGTCTACCAGAGAAAATAAATATATGCCGGTACGAAGCGTCTGGCATTTAGCAATTGAGGCAGCGCAAACTTATACACCCTCCCCCTCCCCGCGCCAGCCTCTGTTGTGCCGGAAGCTAATATACTCGAGCATAAATTGAACCCGGGTCTGAACACTCGATCTGGCCGGCTCAACCATTTCGGATGTGAAATTGAATTCGTGAGTGCCGGGTTGGAGTCCCTGGTGGTGGTAATTATACTTCTGAAATTTTGAACTTTTTTGTTGTTTTTATGATTTAGTGTTTTTTTTTATTGTATGTTTTTTTTTATATATATATAAGCTGTACATACTTTTTTTTGTTTATGTTTGGGATAAATTTTGATGGTGTGATGTACAGTATTTATTTTGCTTGTATCTTTTCAGTAGGTAATGTGGGTGTAGCAGAGAGGAAAATTTGAATGTAATGGAGGTGAGGTGTCTGAGGAGTATGTGTGGAGTGACGCGTATGGATCGAGTGCGGAATGATGAAGTGCGAAGGAGAACTGGAGTTGTTCGGGAGATGGCTGGTAGAGTTGAGCAGAGGGTGTTGCGATGGTTTGGGCATATGGAGAGAATGGATAATGAGCGATTGGTGAAAAAGATAACTAGATCTGATGTGAGAGGTGTAAGGCTGAGAGGAAGACCACGAATAGGATGGATGGACAGTGTGAAGAGAGCGCTGGATGCGAGAGGGATGTCTGTTGAACAAGGAAGAGTGGCTGTGCGTGACAGAAATAAATGGAGAGAAATTGTGAATGAATAAGTGATGACGCAGCCCTGAGGGGATATTCTCCCGCATTTGGTCTGATCAGCTATTTCAGGTCAGGTGCGGGTAAGGGGATGAGTCTGTTATGATGTGGCAGGGGTAAACCAGCTTTGCTGTCGGGCCCTGCTGCGGATGTCACTGATTGCATTGCGCAGTTGACCCTTGTGCGGTGTGGTGCGGTGAGGATCTGTCCGTTCTCCCCTTTGGGGCTAAGATGCGAATGAATGTGTTTGAATGGATGAGTAAATGGGGAGTGTGTCGTCCTGTCTCGGCTACCTCCCTTTCCTTGGGGGAAGCAGCCTAGGTATATAGATAGATAGATAGAATGTTTTTTTTTTTTTCCTAATGTGAAACTCTCTTATTTGAGCTGGATTGATGATGATGATGATGATGATGATGATGATGATGATGAACATAGGCCATACGCAACAGTGATCAACATGATCATATTGCTGTTGGCGAGCATTTGCCCATTAAACCTGTGTTCTTCTTTGGGCCCAGTTCCTCAGGGACATATTCCCTATGGACCTGTTTTCCCATTACCCACCCACTCCACCGGCCCTGCTCATCTCACCAATCCGTCCACCCTTCGGACCCTTTGTAGCTAATAATATGGTTTTAGAAGCGATAAACTCTGCTGTAATTGAGTACCATGTATCCACCATGTTGACCTGATTACAGCATTTTAGTTGTCTTGGCGACAATGGGCGCCAAGTACTCATCTAAATTCGCCAGAAAAAGTTACACCTGTTAGAGCTGTATATGCAGCCCTTTCGATTTCAATAGAAGACGGACAAACATTCTTATTATATATATATTGCCTGTGTACAGTAAACTCTACCTAACAAGCAGAATATATCAAATAAAGTTTTCGTCCGACCTTGTCTAATTAGCTACGAGTCCAGGGTAAAAAGAAAAGGTACTTGCCCATAATGTTATACTTGTTGCGCAAAAAGCCTGGGCGTATTCGACAATTAATTAATGGCAGGGTTAATATGTTTAATTCATTGTTTACAAATTGTGAGAGTTTTTGTGTAGTTTTGATTACATGGTGTTTCCACAATTATTATTTTTCTCGTATTTGTCATGTTATGGAAAAACTTTCGTAAAAACACAAACACTACAATTTTAATGAATTTCGGGAACATGATTTGACATATAAACTTAAACCAGTTCAGTGAAGTAACATATTATTATTATTATTATTATTATTATTCCAGACGATTTTTTGAAGATTACAAAAGCACCTGGTAATGCAAGGTTTTTAATGAAGGATATATCTGACCTTTTCATTTCGGAAAATCGCTCTTACAATGGACAGTATAACCCCAAAATGGAAAGAATATAATAAAAAGATGTAATTGAATTGAAATCGTTGAATACTCTATTGTTAATGACCTAATATCCTGTTCTCTGGGATTTAATGGATGATTTCACTCTTTCAGATGTAGGTAGAGTTATGGGACTTCCTGTAATTGATTTTTCTTAGATTTTCATACACATGCAACTAATAATTCTCATACAAATCTCACTTTTTTTTTTTCTTTTTTTTTCAGTAATGTGTATCGGGAGTGTTAAGTGCCGAGGTGAAGGTCAGGGTCCCGTGTCAAGGTTCTGTGCTGTCGGGAGTGTCAGGTGTCGTGGTGTCGGAGTTCTGTGTCAAGATTCTGTGCTGATCTGACACTGCCACCTTGTCATCGGGGATCCAGTGCGTCAGCGGCAATAGTAAGTACCGAAGATTGTTATTATTATTATTATTATTATTATTATTATTATTATTATTGGAACCGTCATTTCGTTGATTTATTATACTACATGTGTATAAGCCGCTGAAAAGTTGGGAACGCTTCACGAGCTGAGAGCATGGGTTGTTGCCATGGAAAGCAAGGGCTGCCAAAATTACGTATTATTGATATATTTTGGTTACATTATACAGCAGTTCACCTTCAGCCAATATTCCTTTATTATCTATGCTCAAATACACTAAAATAATATAGAATGATCAGACGAGGATGTTCAAGCACTTTTTATATAGTTTTTATATTCACTTTTTTTTTTTAATCGTAGCCATAATTCAACCGGTATTAATTATGACTACACTTGACGTCCTGTGCATTCACCATCAAAAAAAAAAAAAAAGGCAAAGTCCAGATGACAAGTTTACCCTCTTAAACATTCACACAAGCGCAGAAAATTTCGAGTAGTATATTAAACGCCACAGGAACGTCGGAAATTCTCGTGACGTCGGTAATAGCGTAAAATCCGATGACATGACCTATAAATAATTCCTGTTTTTTCCAGACATTTTCAGCTCCAGAGAGACTTCGAAGTGGAAAAGTTTGAAAAGTATTTGTTAACCCCGTCACTAAAAGAGATCTGCTCCAAATTGAATCAAATCAGCGTAAGATAGCAAAAATAAACTTAGGAATGCGTCAGCGGATTGAAGGAGGTAATCTGCCAAGCTTAAGACAATACAAGGCTACAGGAGTTCCATAGCTACTCGGAATCTGTTATAACAAAGATATATTTTGAACAGTTATTGATTATTAGAGTATAATTTAATAATGAAAGGTAACTTTTTCAGGGGACGTGAAAATAAAAATGAAATAGGGAAGACTAATTAATGCAGATAAGAAAAATAAAAAATAAATGTAGAATGTAGATACAGACTGCTGAAAGAGAAAGTCTAATACCAGTAATAAAATATGCTGTAACTTTTAGAAAAACAAATAAAGGAACAACTAAGAAATATATATATATATATATATATATATATATATATATATACGGTATATAATCACGTAATTAGTGAAAGGAAGAGACTGCAGTGCTGATAATCGAACATAAACCATAGAAGCCATCGTGGTTGAAAGAACAAATAAATGGCTCGCACATTTGCCCCATTTATCCAATATAATCACTGTCCCAAAAATGACTTAAGAAAAGAAGAAAAAGATAATAAGAATAACCAGACCTAAAAGCCAACATACATTCCATAAAAACGAAAAAAAAGAAAAAGAAAACGGAAGTGGAAGCCCGCATTTAACCCCCCACTTATGCAAACTAATTATTATCCCCGAAATACCATAAGGAACAAACTCCTAAGTGAAACCGTAGGGCGGGCCGACCCAAGAGCCCCCCGAGGTAATGAAGGGAAATTAAGGAAAGTTTCTCAGCTTGGACGACGCTCTAACTTCGTCTTGAAAGCTAAGTTGGTTGGGGGTCGGAGGGGGGGGGGGCGACTTGAAGGGGGAGAGTGGTTGGAGGAGTTTCGTGTTTATCCTTGCTCAGTCTGTTGCTTTCCTTCTCTCTCTCTCTCTCTCTCTCTCTCTCTCTCTCTCTCTCTCTCTCTCTCTCTCTCTCTCTCTCTCTCTCTCTCTCTCTCTCTCTCGCGACTCAATCTGTGAAATTGCTTTTGATGTTAATGTGCCTGTTTGCCTGCGAGCCTTTCAAATTTATTCCCATTACCACTTTCTTCCCTTGTTTTCTGTGTTTTTATGTTTTTGTACGTTTATCACGCTGTTTTTTCGTTTTAAATTTTCCCCGTGTTTTTCTCTTAATGAGTCTGAGTTGTTTTTTGGAATAGGACTGTATGCTATGTGTGGTTTCGTAATTGTATAATATTTGTGTGTGTGTGTGTGTGTGTGTGTGTGTGTGTGTGTGTGTGTGTGTGTGTGTAATAAAATTTTGAAGGATTTAGGGGAGACCTTCGACAGACGATTTTAATTAACTTTAAAGATGTCTTACAGTGAAGGAAGGAATCGTTTAATTAGATCGATACGTAGGTAAGGAGAGAGAGAGAGAGAGAGAGAGAGAGAGAGAGAGAGAGGAGAGATTCACGGACCACAGAACATCAGTGAAACATTTAACCTTTAGTACTGATGCCCCCACGTCTATTAACGAAGGGGTTTGCCATTCTTTCTCATCATATTATATACTCATACTACCTCCAGACGATTTTACTGAGGGATGGGGAAGACTTTTATAGTGAAGAGGGTAAATTATCTCTTCCCCTTTATTTTCTATTCTTGCAGCCACTGGAACATTTTTATCAGCATAGGGGATTCTCTTTAGTATTGCAGGAGGTGTCATTATTTATTTATTTATTTACTTATTTATTTACTTATTTATTAGCGATATTGCAGTCGTGGCTATTGTGTTCGAGCGTTTTTTTTTTTTTATGTATGTAAGTCTCTTCATGCATTGTGTCTGTGAATGTATATGAGCAAAATTTTACCAGAACTTCGATAAGAAAAAAAAATATTTCCTTGGGAGTCTGAGAACTGCTTTGATTTGGGAACAGATCAAAGTCAAAAGCCAATGTCAAGGTTAGGTCAAGGTCATGGGTCAAGGTCAGAGTTCGAGTATGACCCCTTTCCCTATTCCTTCCTTCCTTTCTTTTTCATTCTTCCCTATCCCCTTCTTTTATTTTACCCCCAGTAATTTTTTCTCGCCAGTCTTCCCCATCCACCTTCCTTTCCTCCAATACCCATTTTCTTCTCTGTCTCCCACATCCACCTTCCTTTTCCACCCCACCTTTTATCTCCGCTTTCCATCATCAACCCTCTTTTTTTTCTCCACTTTCTCCTAATCCACATCCCTTCTCCTCACCCACCATCTTTTCCTCCCCCATCCATCATCCTTTTCCTCCCCGAACTTTTTTCTCTACCTTGTCCCCCAGCCACCCTCCATTTCCTCCCCCACCTTCTTTTCTTCACTTTCTCCCCATCCACCTTCCTTTTCCTCTCCCCACTTTTTTTCTTCCCGTCCCCTTCCTTCCCCTTCCTTATCCTTTCTCCTTCCTCCCCCTTCCCCCTTCCTTTTCCTTCTCCCTTCCCCCTCCTTCCCCCTTCCTTCTCCTTTCCCCTTCCTCCTTCTACCCCTTTCTTTCTCCTCTCCCCCTTTCACCTCCGTCCCCCAACCCCTTTCCTGAAACTCCCTCTCCCCCTCATCCCCATCCTGCTAGTAGTCTGGTGGCCGTAAAAGCCGTGATGGTGAGGGCAGTGGTAGGTTTGTGGCCCGGCCCGGCATCTAAATGCCTCCTGACCCCCTAGACACTGTGCCCTTTACTACCCTTTGTGGCTCTGTCTAGACCTCACTGACTTAATCCATCCCTTTGTTCCATTATCTAGGCCCTTTTCCCTTTGTTCCATTATCTAGGCCCTTTTCCCTTTGTTACATTATCCAGGTCCTCCTCTGACAATCCTTTATGACATTCCAACCCTTTGTTATATTTTCTACTCGCTTTTCCATTTGTTCCATTATCCAGGCCCTTTTCTGGCACTTCTTTGTGGCTTAATACAACTCTTTGTCACTTTATCCAAGCTTTTTGTAACCAGATTATATTTTTGTGACCTTTTTTCGGCCTTTTCAGACTTAATCGGGCCTTAGGTGTCATAATCCGGTAACTTTATGACTCTTGTACCCCTTTTTTACTATTTTTTTTTTTTTACTGTAGCCCTTAAGAGAGCGTGATTTTCCCCTCGGTTGAATAAAGTACTCTGGCGATAGTTAGAATAAGATACCCAAGAGGCCCTCCGCTGCAATGGGCTTATCCGGGCTTTTGTGGTCCAGCCCTGTATCTGAAATAACCCTTACCCCCCTACTGTATCCCCATCACTCCTCTCTCTCTCTCTCTCTCTCTCTCTCTCTCTCTCTCTCCCACTTCCTGTCCTCTCTCCATCTTCCTCTTTCCACAACTCATCTGTACAGCTTCTTACTTCCCTCCTTTTCTCTCACTCTCCCTCAGCTTCCTCCCCAACCTTTTCCTTCCTCCCCAGCTTCCTCCTCTTTCTTCAGCTTCCTCTCCAGTTTTTCCATCCTCTCCAGCCTTCTCCCCTTCCCTGTTCCCTTTTCCCACTCTGTATACCACTCATAACTCTTGTCCATAACTCTCCTCCAACACTCCTTGACCTCACCCCCTCTATCACTCTCGTTCATACTGCTCCCCTTTCTCATCTCCCCATTCCTTGTCCTTCCTTGTTGCCCATCACCCCTCACACAATCCTTTCTCCGTACTTCACCCTTCCCTCTAACCATCTAACCTTACACCATACATTCTCACTACCTTACTCCTCCCTCTTACCCATCTCACAGTACAACACCTTTTCTCCCCACCCCTCAGCCTTCCCTCTTATTCATCTCCCCTCTCTCCACCCTCTCTCCCCACCCTCTCTTCACATTCTCCACTTTTCATAACTCTTTGCCCCATAACTTTACCTACTTCTTCACTCTTTCTCCCAACCTCCTTCTTCCTCCCTTTTCCTCCCTCACTTCCCTGTCCCCGTCCCTTTCACGCTGGTTTCTTATTACCTGTTAACCTCTTTCCTTCCACCTCTCTCTCTCTCTCTCTCTCTCTCTCTCTCTCTCTCTCTCTCTCTCTCTCTCTCTCTCTCTCTCTCTCTCTCTCTCTCTCTCTCTCACACACACACACACACACACACACACACACACACACACACACACACACACACACACACACACACACACACACACACACACACACACACACACACACTCTGCTCATAATTTTCTCTCCCTACCATTCTCTTTTACCGCCTCTAAGCTCACCACGACACACCCTCTATAGCACAGTTACCCCTCTAGTCCTCGGTGCTTCAGTAGGAGAGAGAGAGAGAGAGAGAGAGAGAATTCTGAGTTTTCGGAAGGGAGCGTGTCTATAAAAATGCATAGTGTGGATGTGGATATGTGAGTCTGACTGGAATCGAGTTTGTATGTATGTGAATTCATGTGTGTGTATGTGGGGGGGGGGGGCACGAGGCCGCGCTCCGTAATAAAATTATATGTATTGACGTATGTGTGCATTTCTGTGTTACGACCGCAGAGCTTATTACCCATGTAATATTAACTACCACTACAGTAAAATATTAACTGCCACTACAGTATCACCACTACGACCACTTTCACTTATCGGAATTATCAGTATTCACGATTACCACCACTCATAACAGTTTCCACCCTTCATTACCAGCATCACATTGCCTTCTTTTCTAGAGTCTGTCATTTCTTTAGTTAAATCTTCTGGTTTGTCTATCAGCGTTGCTATTATCCACAAGTAAGGCAAGCCACGATCATCACTGTCACATCTTGGTCAGCCACAATCATCTCAGTTACATTTTATACATAGAAATGTCCCCTCTCTCCCATCATCTTTCCTTCCACTCATCTCTCGTTTAGTTCGCATCCTAAACCTCCATCTCGTTCTTCTTCCAGTGAACCCACAGTCTTACACTTTCCACCTTTCTCTTGCATGATACACTTCGATACCCTGTTCATGTTTTACTCCTCGTTTTCCAACCATCCCTGTCGTATACACCTTCCAGCATATACTTCCCTACGTTCTCCTTTATCTGCCCCTCCTTCCACCTACTCCACTCTCATACACACCCCCAATCAATAATACCCAATTCGCTTTATCTTCATATATCCAAACCATCCTAAGGTATATTTATGTATGTTTTCCTCCTTTATATATCGTTGTCATTAATAGCCTCAGTCATAGGCCTGCCTCGTGCCTGCCATTCATGTAAGGATCAATAAGTCTGTTACGGGCAATATATATATATATATATTTTTTTTTTATCAAAGATTATTTGTATCATAGACCATGCAGTTTTCAGAGCACAGGAACATCACTGTATTGTAAGACACTGCCACACCACGCACACACTTACCACTGCCATTGCATATACTGCTACACTTTACATTACTACACATCACATACTCGTACTGCTGTAGCCTACCGTATTTCACACACACACACACACACACACACACACACACACACACACACACACACACACACACACACACCTCATATCTATGCACCTCGTCTCTAACTGGACAGAGACATTCTAATGCGGTTCTACATAAAACCATACTTTCTACTACGACCATTGCCAGAAATTTCGCTTCTGCTATTGCAACCACTGCCAAAATTTTTACTTCTCATTACATCTACCACCACCACCACCACCACCACCACCACCACGACCATAACGACCTAAGACTGCCACCACTACCACTAGCACAACACGACCACCACAACCATCATCACAGTCAAACCTGTCATCATCATCATCACCACCAATCCTGTCACCACCATCACCACAACCCAATCCTCCCCTCCCCCTCACAACCACAACCACTACCACCACCGCCACATCTACCACCACCACCACAACTACCACCACCACCACCATCACCGCAACTACCACCATCGGAACCCATCTCTTAATTAGGGACCCCAATTGGTCCCCCATGGCTCTCTTGTCTGTTAGGGCGCCTTAACGGTGGGGGAGAGAGATGGAGGAGGAGGAAGGGAGGAAAGAGGGAGTAAAGACAAAGATGGAGAGGGGGAGAGGTGAAGAAAAAAGAAAGGAGGGAAATATGGAGAGCAGAAGAGCTGAAGGAAACAGAAGAAAAATGGAAGAAATGGGGATGGAGAGAAACCAAGACTAGGGAGATGAAAGAAGGAGGGAAGAATAGGATGATGGAGGAAAGAAGGAGTAAAGAGAAAAATTGGGAGGAGGAGAATTGGAGGAAAAAGAAGAAAAAATTATGATTACGGAGAGAAACCGAGATTAGAGAGGTGAGAGGAGGAGGGAAGAAGAGAATGATGGAGAAGTAGGAGACGAGATGGAAGGAAGATGGAATGGAGCGAATGCCTGTAACTGGCGAGGAAGGGAAAGGGAGAGGAAGATGGTAAAGGGATTGACATGGAAGAGAGAGGGAATGGAATGAAAGTGAAAGAGGGTTGGCCTATAAATAGAGAGGAAATAGATGAATGAAGATGGAAATGAAAAACAAGGAGGTATAAGAGCCAATGAAGGGGCAGAAGAACGAATGGAGAGAAAGATGGAGAGAAGGAGAGGTGAAAGAGAATGGAGGGAGAGATTGACGAATGAAGACAAAGATGAAAGAAACAGAGAGTGAAGAAACACCAAGAAAGAAATATGTGAAGAGTAGAAAAACCAGAGATAAATATGAATAGAAGTGGAGAAGAAGAGAAACTTAAATTAGAGAGAGAGAGAGAGAGAGAGAGAGAGAGAGAGAAATTGAGTTAAAAGTTCATTTGTTTTTAAGAGGTATGAAGACACTTGAGCATTCCTATTGAGCTCACACACCGTAAAAGGAAAATGTCAGTATTCTTATCGTAAAAACATTGGTGCTATCGTTACCTTGAAACTCTGTACCAAAACTGCTTAGATGTGCCATTGCTTTTACTCGTATGTCCCTTCACTTCCGTCTTCTCTCTCTCTCTCTCTCTCTCTCTCTCTCTCTCTCTCTCTCTCACCAATTTCCTGTACATCCTTTACATATTTCCCCTCCTTCCCATCTCCATTTCCTCTCCTTCCCTCACCCATTTCCCCTTCTTCCTCTTTCGTTGTCCACATTCCCCTCTTTCTCTTCCCCTCTTCTTTCTCCCCTCACTTCATTGTGTTCACTTCCGCCTTTCATCTCTCCTCCCTTCTCCTTTCTCTACTATCTCTCCTCACTTTACCCACTTCCTCTCTTCCTTCTCTTTTCCTCCACCTTCGTCCCTCTCTCTTCTCTTCCTCTATCTCCATCTCTTCTCTCCTCGACCCATCTCTTCATCTCACCATTCACTTTTTCATCTCCATTTTCTCCACTCTCTTCTCTTCCCCTCTTTAAATTAGTTTTTGTCCACATTTCCATTTTCACTTCCCTCTGTATTCACTTCCTCTCTCATGCCCTTATCTTTCGTCGTAACTCTCTCTCTCTCTCTCTCTCTCTCTCTCTCTCTCTCTCTCTCTCTCTCTCTCTCTCTCTCTCTCTCTCTCTCTCTCCTCCTCCACCCCTCCTCACTCACCTCTTTATCCCCTCTTCACATTCATCTTGTCACCAGTCCCATCCTCTCTCCTCCTCCTCCTCCCCTCTCTGCCCTCTTCACTTAATTTATCGCATTTCCCCTTCCTCCCCTCAAACCTCATTTCTCCCCTCATTCTCCTTTCTCCGCCTCCCCTCTTTTCTCTCCCATCCCGTCCCTTCCCTCTCTCTGATTCCCCCCCCCCATTTTTTTTCCCTTTACCCCCTTCCTATATTTTTCCCTCCCCTCTTCCAATCCATCCCACCTTTTCACGTCCCCTCTCTACCTTTCCCATTTTCCCTCTCCCCATCTTTTCTTCTCCCTCCTCGCTCCCCAGTCTTCCTATCCTTCTCTTTCTCTCCCCTACCATCTTTCTTTCTCCCTTCCCTCTGCCCTGTTCTCTCTCTGACACCCTACCCCCTTTCTCATCCCCCTTTTCCCACGTATCATCCTTCGCATTTCTCTGTATATTCTTTCTCCATCTCTCCCTCCCTCTCATTCCTTCTTTCTCCCTTCCCTTTCTCACATTCTAATCTTTCCTATACACACTCCATTCCCTTTCCCATTTTTGTCACCATTCTCTTCTTTTCTCTCACTTCCATCTTCCATCTTCGTTTTTACTCTCAGCCTACTCCGTCCCCTCTCTCCCCTCCTCTCCCTCCCTCTCTCCCCTCCCTCCCTCTCTCCCCTCCCTCCCTCTCTCCCCTCCCTTCCTCTCTCCCCCGTGCCGCCCCTCACCACACTTCCGGCGCCTTACAAGGAATAATATGATGAAAACTCCCGCTCAGCACAAAACCTCGCATCTCCCTTCCCCTCCTTCCTTCCTGTCTCCCTCCCTGTCTCCCTCCCTCCCTCCCTCATTCTCTCTCTTCCTCCCTCTTTCTTTGTTGTTTCTCTCCTTCTTTTCTTGTTTCTCTCTTTCGTTCTTTCTCCTTCCTTTCCACTTTCGTCTTGCTGTTTTTCTTTAAGTTTTTCTTGTTGCAATTTCGTGTTTTCCTCTCTCTCTCTCTCTCTCTCTCTCTCTCTCTCTCTCTCTCTCTCTCTCTCTCTCTCTCTCGTCCTATAAGCAACATTCATCACTTCTCCCACAACCTCCCTCTTTTTTTTTTCTTAATAAATACTTTTCGTTTCTGCCTCCTTCTTTCCTTCCATCTCTCTTCTTCTCTCTTCCTTGCCTCTCTTTCTTTTTCTCTTTCCCTCCTTTCCTCTTCTCAACATTTTTGCCTCTTTCTTCCCTTCCTTTTTTATCTTCTTATTAATTCATTTCCAGCATTTCTTTACTTTGCACTTCTTCCCTGCATCCCTTCCCCCTTTTACCCCCTCCTCCCCTTCTTTCTACTCTTCTCCTGCCTTTTTCCTCCTCCCTCTTCCCCCTTCCTCTTCCTTCCCGTCTTCGTTCCTCCCACCCTCCTTCCCCACAATTCCTTCCTCTCCTCCTCCTTCATTCTCTCCCTCCATCCTTCCCTCCCTCTCGTCCTCCTTCATTCTCTCCCTCCATCCTTCCCTCCCTCTCCTCCTCCTTCATTCTCTCCCTCCATCCTTCCCTCCCTCTCCCTCCCTCATTTCCTGCCGCGTCACTGACTTCTTCCTCATCTATTCTTCCATCTGTAGTTTTTATACTCTCTCTCTCTCTCTCTCTCTCTCTCTCTCTCTCTCTCTCTCTCTCTCTCTCTCTCAGTGAAATTAAAACTCACATAAACAGAGATAAACGTGATAAAACAGCCAAGCTCTATCGCAATCGCCCATTTTTACGACATTATTGCACCTACGCCCTCGCAAACCACGCCCCTAACCAGCCACGCCCACAACACACACACACACACACACACACACACACACACACACACACACACACACACACACACACACACACACACTTGTTTTGCGATGTCCCGTTGAAGTTGTCGGTAAAGTTTGATAGCTGTGGTGGGGTGGGACCGTATAGTGTGTGTGTGTGTGTGTGTGTGTGTGTGTGTGTGTGCAGTTGTATTTGGTGTGGTATGGTAAGGTGTAGTGTAGGGACATGTGGTTTAAGTGCGGTGTGGTATGAATAGGACCATAGGTGTGATGTACATCATTGTGTTGTTTATTACTCAGGGTGTGTTGTGAAGGTATGGGTGGAACTATATTGTGGTGTGGTGTGGTATGGTGCGGTGTATTGTGGTGAATTGTGGTTTTGATGTGGTGTGATGATCATTATGGTGGAAAGAAGAAGGTAGTAATGTTGTTTGAGCCATTTTGTTATGTTACCGTCTTAAGTGATAATTAGGGTTGAGATGATGATGATGATGAGGAGGAGGGTGATGATGGTACACTTACACCTACTGCCATTATATTCTTGTGCAAATCTCCCGTTACAGCTTACTATTAATGAAGGAGAGAGGGCAGTTTTAGACGTAGTTAGCGGTAAAAAGAGTATTGCCATGGGTATTGTCAGGTGTGGTTATTCTCGCGGAAGAGAGGAAATTTGTGGTGTAAAATTTGCAGTAGGAGGAGCGAAATTGATGGTAGCTACTTCCATGACTCGAAATTGTTGATAGGCCTTAGCTACAAATATGATGTAAAATTATTATTATTTTTTTTTTATGCGAGGAAGAAGGAACCAAAGACCGCGAACCCGCATTTTTTTTTTTTTTATGCAAGGAAGAAGGAACCAAAGGTGCATACATGAGGCTGATTGATTAACTGGTTACATTAAAAAGATCGTGGTAAGGTAACAGTAGAGATAATTGCCGCCGCTGAACAACAGGAGTAAAAATAGAACAAGGATAACTAAAATACATCAAGATTGGCGATATTTGTTTAAAGATAAAATTGTTGGTATTAGCTTTTTGGTTCAGTGTGTCCGTCTGGTAATTCGAAATAATTTAGGTTACCGCCAAATTATTGTACCCTATTTACTCTAAGTTGACCTAAAATCACCACATCCCAGTTTTGATTTTTGAGTTGTAGCAGGAGAATAATACTAGAATTTGATGCTAGCCGCGGAGAAATGTTACGGGAGGGATGTCGAGCTGTTGTATTGTCATTTTCTCCCACTGACCTGAGCGAAAATAAGCTGCAAAAGGAAAAAAAAAAATGAGCCACGTTAAAATGAATGGACTTGAGTGAATATTCTGTGATTACTGGAGTAGTGGTTACAGTATTTCAAAGGTTTTCATTCCTGTTTTTCAGAACGTTTATCCCTTTTTTTTGCACCATTCATATTTTGTCATACTTGATAGAAACTTCGACCAGCACTTAAACTCATTCAGTACGATGGCTTTATTTCCATGGAGAGACAGCGTTGTGAAAGGATCTGGCGTCATATGATAGATTCTTCTTGCCTCTTTCAAGCAGTTTTAGAAATCATTTATACTGAAGGAGTCACTGAGGGCAACATTCAGCCGTCCAGTTAGAAGTCTCTCCTAAGCTGAATATAATCGTCTGAACATAGCAAGAACAGGTTTTGGAATAGGTCCAGTATTGAAGTGAAGGGGATTAATCCTCCTTGTATGTTCTTTTCTTTTTAGTCCTGGTACTGTTGTATTTTTCAGCTTGGGCGACACCTTGATTTTGAAACGGTAAAACTATCTCCGTTTACCTCTCAGACATGTTGGTGTCTGTTCATTACCTCTGCTAAGGAGGTTGTTCTGCCCCGCGTTGGTTTGTTAAGGAGGTTGTTCTGCCCCGCGTTGGTTTGTTAAGGAGGTTGTTCTGCCCCGCGTTGGTTTGTTAAGGAGGTTGTTCTGCCCCGCGTTGGTTTGTTAAGGAGGTTGTTCTGCCCCGCGTTGGTTTGTTAAGGAGGTTGTTCTGCCCCGCGTTGGTTTGTTAAGGAGGTTGTTCTGCCCCGCGTTGGTTTGTTAAGGAGGTTGTTCTGCCCCGCGTTGGTTTGTTAAGGAGGTTGTTCTGCCCCGCGTTGGTTTGTCTGTCTGTCTGTCTGTTAACAGGATTACTCAAAAAGATATGAACGGATTTTGGTGAAATTTTGCCTTGGACCAAGGAATAAATGATTTCCTGGATATCCTGCACAATATCTCCAATACTTATCAATAAATTTCAATGGAGTTTTGTGGAAGGGTGCACCGTGGGCCAAGAAAGAAATTATTATATTTGGGGGTGGATCCGCATCCCGGATCCAGATCCCATATCCACGGATCCGGATCAGGGATTACTCAAAAAGTTATGAATGGATTTTGCTGAAATTTTGTGGAAGGGTGGGCCATGGGCCAAGGAAAAAATGATTAACTTTGGGGGCGGATCCGGATCCGGATCTGGAGTATCCTGCACAATATCTCCAAAAGTTCTCAATTAAATTTTTTGGGAAGGTGGGCCATGGACCAAGAAATATTAAATTTTGGGGCCGATCCGGATCCGGATCCAGATCCTTTTTAATGGCATTGGCGGGGGGATGCGCTCTCTGAGCTCGTTCTAGTATTATCTTGCTGATTTTCATCAGTTTCATTCCTCCACTCCAGTGTCGTACCCTCATAGTATACTTTCTACCATTGGACGATTTTATTTAGCTTGAGAGACATCTCGAACTGAAGAGTTTAGGTACGTCCTTCATTAACCCTGTCAGTATTAGAGATTTGCCTGAGCTGTATAAAATCCTCTGTCAGTAGCTCGCTGGAATAAGAGAAATTAAAATATAAACGGACTCGTGGGCTCAGAGTGATTTTCATAGTTAAGAGGTAAATTATTCACCTTAGCATTTTCTTAATCTAGTTACATATCATTTAAATATTCCCAAATTGACAGACAGGCACAATTTTTATCCGTTTCTATTGGGCCAATTTAATATTCATCAAGCTGGGATGAAATTAATATGGTCTTAATTTTACCAAGTCCATTTCATCAACAGTTTCGAAATAAATGCTACTTTTTTTTTTCCCCCCCCAGCTGAAATTAATTTGGCTCAAAATGACTGGATAATAGGCTTAGCGATAGATCTGTGAGCCGGGATCAGCCGTCAGCCGGGCTTAACTGTGGCAGCAATTTTGGCGGCGAAAAGTGGAGTGCTGGCTTGATATTTAGGGCGTATGTGGATTATACTTAAAATTTAGGGCACATGTGGAGGGATTTGTGGATATTTATGGCGCATATTATGAAGGGATTTGTGCATACTTTTGGACATATATAGAGGAAATTTGTGGAGATTTAGGTTAAGTATGAATGTGTAGATATAGATGAATGTGGTTGGTGCGGATAACTATCATCCACTCACCCGATGAAGAGCTTCTTTTGGTGAGTACAAGTATAGAGAACTCTGAATAGTACGGGAAACATTTACAGTACTACGTTGGGTGGTAACCATATAACCATTAAGTGAACGCCTGGTGGTCTAGCGGGTTTAGTTGGTTCACTCAGATGCTCATAAGGGTTAAGGCCCAGGTGATGTGGATGGGGTTTAGTGTTTGCTGAAGGGCATATTTGGTCCCCCTCTCACCTGAAATCCTTGGACTAATTAAGAGAGAAGAGGGGTCGTTAATGAATAGGGACATAAATGCTTGAAAAATCATTTACCTCTTATCCTCGTAAAATGGAATATTGGATAGATGTACAGAGATAAATAGATACCTGCAGATTGATGGGTAGGTAGATAAATGATTAGTGATAGTCTCAGCGATAGATATAGGAAAATAGCCTTAACCTCGTCACAAGGCATCCCGCAAGCATACCACGATAGTGTGTGGGTAGTAAGAGGTAAAAATGCACCGTGTTACAGAAAATGCTTGTTTTTTTTTTTTTGTTTTTTTTAATAAATAACAGAACGGAGGAAGGAAAAACAAATTAACCTGTATACCTTTAATTAACCTGTATACTTTTAATTAACATCCTTTAATTAACCTGTATACCTTTAATTGCTTTTACATGATGTTATTGGTGGTCACAAGTTACGTTGGTGTGGTGAGTCAGTGAGGTTGTTTGTCGATGGTTAACGAGTCAGTCTGAGGATTCTCTCTCTCTCTCTCTCTCTCTCTCTCTCTCTCTCTCTCTCTCTCTCTCTCTCTCTCTCTCTCTCTCTCTCTCTCTCTCTCATGTCATACAATTTTGTTTTAACTAGGAGACATTTTTTTTTTTTTTTTTTTTTTTTTAAATGTAAGGGTTCGAGGTAGTCTTCATTAAGCCCTTCATTATGAGAGATCTTTTCCAGACGTGAATAAAATCGCTTGGCGGTAGGAAGACTAGAGCAAACACGTAATTTTAGTGACAAAATTAAGTAATTAAGTACCTGGATTTGCTTTTACGTGATGTGCTTGTCGGACTAAAGCTAGGATTGTCACAGCTTATGTCATTGAGGCTGAGAATCATGGTGGTTGTGAGGTAGAAAATATACAAGGTTATAAATACAGAACTTTTTTATGGTTAATGAAACAAAACCAATGGGGGACCGAATGCTAACCGCCCGCCAAAACATGTTGTTGGCCAAGATACAGGTTATTTATAAACCAGATCTGAAGAAAATTCCAAAACTCTACGGAATTCAGTCGCCGCGTTTAACAAAAAGCGAATCCATATTAATATACTGTATAGACGGCTGGCATTGGGTTGTCTTTGACCAAATCCTCACCAAAAGAAATAGACTTCTGTACATTCATGTAGTTGCTGTTTCCTGAAAGTTTGGTGAAAATCCGTCCTCAAATTTTCAAGGTATTTTGGTAACACACACACACACACACACACACACACACACACACACACACACACACACACACACACACACACACACACACACACACACACACACACACACATTTCCATGTATTGCTCAAGGCGGGCGATAATAATGAAGGCATTTGTGGTTAGAGAGAATGGAGGTGTTGGGTACTTAGTTGACAGTTTTATTGTATCTCTCTCTCTCTCTCTCTCTCTCTCTCTCTCTCTCTCTCTCTCTCTCCTAGGCCCCTTCTGCCACTAACAAGGCCCAATCCGATACCCTATGAAGGCGAGGGCTAAGAGGACGTAGATGTAGCGATGGGGGAGCGGACGTGGGTGTAGCAGGGGTCCTCAAGGCTAATTGGGTATGGAGGTGCGTAATTGATACCGTTGATAAGAGATAAAAAGACCCTCCTCCTTATAGATTTTCTTTAAGGGCAAGGTGGTTGGTGATTTTGGCTTAGGCTTAAAGAGAGAGAGAGAGAGAGAGAGAGAGAGAGAGAGAGAGAGAGAGAGAGAGAGAGAGAGAGGGCACCAAGCTGAGACTGTATCGATCTGTCAGTTTTAATACAACTCTGTCTTTATTTTTTTATTGTGTTGATTTTTGCAGAGCTCAGCCAGAGACCGAGGTGTGAAAGAACGTATTAATTGTTTTCTTTAATTAATGCGGACTGAGATTCACGGAAAAAAAAAATAAATAGAAAAATAAAGAACTGGGAAAGGAGAGGCCAGAGTCTTACCATCTCTGAAAAAATAAATTAATAAATATTTAAAATGATGAAGGTAATAATGAAAGTAATAATGATACTAATAATAATAATAATAATAATAATAATAATAATAATACCGGTAATAATAATAATAATGATGATAATAATAATAATTATAATAATAAATCCTAAGTACGCCAGAGATTTATAGACAAATTTACGATTAATTCACTGCCATGAGTATATATTTTTTTTTTTTCGTGGAAGGGACGAAAATAAAAAGAGGGTACGATATTTTCTTGTTACTTGTTCTTCCTATAAAAAAGAATTCTTATATACGACAGTGAATTAATCGCAGGTTGATGCATGAATCTCTCTCTCTCTCTCTCTCTCTCTCTCTCTCTCTCTCTCGGCTTGATATTCCCGTCTCGATCCCTGTGCTATTTTCACACATGACAGGCTGTAGAATTTACAACTATCCACGAACCAGTACTTTGAAAATGTTGTAGAGTCTAACGTTGTCCTTTTTAGCAACGGACCTGCGTGAAATAAGCTGCAAAAGGAGGAAAATCTGAACAAAGTAAAAGGGAAAAAATACACAATTACTGTTATCATATAGTTGTGTTAAATCATTGTTGCATATGTAGTCAAAATGGGATGTTTTACGGAAGCAGGTTTTCATGTGTGTGTGTGTGTGTGTGTGTGTTTTCCCTTTCCATGCAAGAGGAGTTTCCTAGTTTGACATCATCTGGCATCAACAACTAAGACCTTATTAAATCATCATCGTACTGAAAGGGTTAAGATTGTCTGGAGGTATGTGAGGGGAAATTTGTGACCATATTTCCTGTCTTTCCTTCTGTGTCCTTGACCTGGTTTCTCACAAAGGGGCGATGGTTGGGGTTTGCCTGGTCTTTGTGTGAGGGTATTGGGGAGAGAGAGAGAGAGAGAGAGAAGGGGGGGGGGATGGAGATGAAGTACAGTATTAGAAGGGAAAGGGGAGTGGAAGTGGAGAGAAAGGAATTGGTATAAAGGGTGAAGTGGAAGGTGAGGGGAGAGGGGGTGGAGGGGAAGAGGAAGGAGGGGAGAGAAGAAGCGGCGTGAAGGAGAGAGGAACGGCGAGGAAAGGGGGAAAGTTGTGTGTGGAGGGGAGGGAAGAGGGAAAAGGGTGAGTAGGAAAATGTCTGAGGTGAGGAGGAGGATAAAGGAAGGGAGAGGTCATAGTGGTAAAGTATATGTCTACTTGAGGAAGGAGTGAAGGCTTTTGGAGTAAGGGTTCTCTCTCTCTCTCTCTCTCTCTCTCTCATTCTTTTTCCACTATTCGTCTGTCACTACTCTCCCAACCCTCTTTCTCTTCCGATCCTTCCCATTTTTTTACCCTCAGTCCTTCTACCCTCACTCACTGTCTCTGCTCTCACTCTCTCAATCAGCCATCTCTCACTCGACCCTCACTCACACTCGATCCCCATATATTCTCAGTTCTCTCACTCACTTTTTCCTCTTCTTCTCGATCTTCCTTTTCCCCTCTCATTCCCTTTATTCTCTTCTATCCCTTCCCTTCATTCTCCCTCTCACTCACTCAACTCCGTACTCCTTCACTTCCACTCCCCCTCCCCTACTTCTCTCCCCTCTCTTTCCTTCACTCTAGCCCTC
This sequence comes from Coenobita brevimanus, assembly GCF_032717465.1. Classification (NCBI taxonomy): domain Eukaryota; kingdom Metazoa; phylum Arthropoda; class Malacostraca; order Decapoda; family Coenobitidae; genus Coenobita; species Coenobita brevimanus. The sequence goes on along the minus strand of NC_137017.1, from coordinate 6,191,855 downwards.
CCCTTTTTATCCTGCCATCCCATTCACCCACTGTCACCCCCATCCCCTGACTCCTTAAAACTCCCCCCTCCTCCCTTTTCCCTTCTACCCTTCGTTGCCCCCTTCCATTCTCCCCTTCTCTTCATTCATCTCTCCCTTTTCCTCCCCTTTACTCTCTCTCCCACAATTCGTTCCCCAATCCCCACTTCCCCCTCCTTATCTGCACACTTCCACCTCCCCCCACTCCCCTTCTCCCCCCATAAGACTCTCCTCAAACCGGCTAATAAGAATTTACCTCTCCCCACTGACCCGACCTTCCTCTTGCCTCCCCTCTTTCTCTCTCCCTCTTATCTCTCTCTTCATCCCTCTCTCACATCTCTTTTTCCTCCTCCCTTTTTCCTCTCTCGTCTTCCCTGCGTCCTCTCTTCTTTTCCTGTCCTCACAGTTTTTCTTACTCCCCGTCTGCCTTTTCACTTTTACATCCATCACACCTCTCTCTCTCTCTCTCTCTCTCTCTCTCTCTCTCTCTCTCTCTCTCTCTCTCTCTCTCTCTCTCTCTCTTTCTCGTCATTCCGTTCCCGTTTCTCATTTTTCTCTTCCTTCTCTCTCTCTCTCTCTCTCTCTCTCTCTCTCTACCCTCTGCTTCTTCTTCTTCTTCTCCTCGTCTCCCTCTTCCCTAGCCACTTCAGTTCTCCCGTTCTTCTTCCTCTCTTCATCTTTCTTCTTTTAATAGTTATTCCTTTCACCCTTCCGTCATCTGTTTTTCTTCCCTCACAGAAAACAGAACACACACACACACACACACACACACACACACACACACACACACACACACACACACACACACACACACACACACACACACACACACACACACACACACACACACACACACACACACACACACACACACACACAGAGCTTACCGTGAGCTAACCCAATTACTCTTTTTCTCCCAGTCCCGCGAATTTTCTTTAACCCAACCATCTGTCCTCAAAGCTAATCCTCCTCGCTCGCCACTGGGAATAAAAAGACCTAGGAATGTGGAATATTGGTGTGTTTTGATGTTTTGAGAGAGAGAGAGGGGGGGGGGGAGGGAGAGTAGTTGTCCAGTGTTTGTACAAATAACACAGATAATGAGATATTGCAAGGTAGGGGGCGGCTCTCCCCTCCATCCCTTACACCACCACCACCACTGTCACAACACACCATATACCCTCTTGTTGTTGTAGGGGGAGAGATGGGGAGACAGGAGAGAGAGAGAGAGAGAGATGGTGGGGAGAAAGAAATATCCCCTCCTCTCTCTCTCTCTCTCTCTCTCTCTCTCTCTCTCACCGCGTAAGAAAGGATAAGAAAAGAGAGAATGAGGATGGAGGAAGGCAGAGAAGATAGGTCCCATCTGGTAACATACTCTCAGCTGCGAGGAAGATTGCGAGTTGTCATCAGGAACTAATGGGAGAATCGAGAATGGGAGAGAAGAGGGAGGGAGAGAATGGAAGGAGATGGAAGGAAGGAGAGTGGAGAGAGAGGGATGTGGAGTGGAGGGAGAGGAAGGAAAGAAAAGGGAGAGAGAGGAAGCTGTAGATGGTTGAAGTAATGGGAGGGATGAGGAAGGTGGATTGTTTTTGCTTACATATCACCTTCCTTCTACACACACACACACACACACACACACACACACAGTTCTGAAATGTGTGTGTGTGTGTGTGTGTGTGTGTGTGTGTGTGTGTGTGTGTGTGTGTGTGTGTGTCCTTGAACGTGTTATTGTTTTATATAATTGATATATATATTGTGTTGGCCAGCTGACAGGTGTAAGTTGGAGAAAGTAGTTGGGTCTTTGCTGGGGAGAGAGAGAAAAACCACGAGAGCCTTGATACAGAGCCCTCCCCTCACAGTATGGGGCGTCAGGCAATAGGCTGATAGATAAAAGTAGTAGGGAGATAGGATACTAGGGTGTGGAATTGCTCTATGGGAAATGACCGTGTACTCCTTTCTAGACATAACGATCAGTGCGTTGAGAGAGAGAGAGAGAGAGAGAGAGAGAGAGAGAGAGAGAGAGAGAGAGAGAGAGAGAGAGAGAGAGAGGGAGGGAGGGAGGGAGAGAGAGAGAGAGAGAGAGAGAGAGAGAGAGAGAGAGTAAAAAGTCAGTGGTGATCAGGTTTTTTCCGGACCAATTTTCCCACTGGACATTGGTATCCTGTGACTATCCAATTGCTTTTGTCGATAAAGTTAAAAATCCCCAATAATATCCGTCAAAGACATCTCCCAGAACTGAATGTAATCGTCTAGCCTTTGCCACAAAATAGGAAAAAAGAATACAAAAGGCTAATATCATGCTAAAAAGATTGGGGAATATTATATTTAACACCGCTAATCAGCTTAAAGAAGGCAAAATGAACTTAAAGACGGCATCGTATTAAAGAGGTCAGGTGAGTTTGCCCTAGCGAGGTGAAACACGGTACAGCAAAACAGCCCCCCAAATTTGCCAAAGCTCCCACCACTTCACAGGAACCTCGCGGTGTGGGTGGCTGTGGTGGTGGTGGTGGTGGTGTGGCTGAGTTTTGCAGAGTAGGGTCCAAATATCCGGAAAACACCCCCACTGGACACAGATAAAACCCAGCCCAGTTGCTTCCTCCCACGCCATGCTGGTTGCAAGTAGTTTTATCGTGTGTGTGTGTGTGTGTGTGTGTGTGTGTGTGTGTGTGTGTGTGTGTGTGTGTGTGTGCGCGCGCGCGATAATCTCCTGTTTTTATTTATTCGTTTACTTTACCTCCCTTTTTTTTGTCACCTCCAAATTAATGTCGTTCAGGTCACGAGATTTCCTGTAAATAAGCAGTTATATAGGTGTGCCGTCATACGCTGACGAGCTTTTTATTTTCATTTGATTCTCCCTCTTGGCGATTTTATGCAGCTGATGAGAGCGCCGTTGAAATGATGTTCTGTGCTGAAGCCCGACTGAAGTTATTCTATTTTTACAGCTAGCCTAGTCAGGTAGATACTAAACCATTTCACTTTACTTGCTTTATCGTCCACTCTGTCTCTACTTTCTATATCTTCCTCTCTCTGCTATCTTTATCCTCATCTCTCTATCCTCCTGTCTTTGCTCTCTTTATTCCCCTCTCTTAACTCACTTTATTCCCCTCTCTTAACTCACTTTATTCCCCTCTCTTAACTCACTTTATTCTCCTCTTTCTACTCACTTCATCCCCCTCTTTTTCTGCTTACTTTAACCTCCTCTCTTTACATAAACTGTCCTCCTCTCTCTAGGGATCCCCTCTCTCCTCTCATTTTATCCTCCTCTCTGCTCTCTTTATCCAGCCAATCCACCTCCCAATCGCTGGCTAATCCCTGAGTTCAGCTCATCCAATCACTTTTCAGGCCGTTTTTCAATCAGTGCACTTGTCCATTCGTGAACCTCCACCCATCCGTTAATTCGCCTATCATTCCCTCTAATAGATGTATGGGGACGTGGCTGTCTATCTGTCTGTCTGTTGTAGGGGTTTATCTCTCTGTCATTCCTCTTTTTGGACCCGACTGTCTACCTGTCAATTGTAGGGGGTTGTCTCTGTTATTCCTCTGTTTGGACCTGTTTGTCTGTTGTAGGATTTTGTATGTCTATAATTTATCTGGGTCTGTTTGCCTGTTTGTTTTGTCTTTATTAATCATATTTTGTGTATTACCTGGTACTTATTTTACCTTATATCTGTCTATCTGCGTCTGTTACTGCATCTATCTGTCTGTCAGTCTGTCTGTCTAGGCTATATCTATTTCTGTATCTCTCTATCTATCTGTCTACCTATCGATATGTCTGTATCAGTCTATCTATCGGTCTATCTATCTGTTTATATCTATTTATCTGTATCTACCTATCTACCTACCTATTCTCATCTATCTGTCTATCTATCTACTTATCTTCACTAGCACTCATTTATTGCTCATCCAATGTGAATGTTATTGTTCTGGCCCCAGGTATATCGTAAAACATGAACCCAGTGGACTGAAGGCTTATCCCGTCTGTTTACACGACTATGATTCCCCATGATAAACGCAAGATATCCAGCCTCCTTATCTGCTGTTTCCTTCTTCCCCGTCTCCCTCTATCGTCTCCTTCAACATTCTCCTTCTTCTCCCCTCCTCTTCCCCTTCCCCTTTCTCTCCTTCTCCCTCTCCCTTTTCCCCCTCTTCCCCCCCGCTCCCCTCACTTCCCCTCAGCAGTTGTCCACCACTTCCATTTTTATCAGCTTATCATCTCTTCACCTTTTATCATGATTGGTCTCATCCTCTCCGCCATTACCTTTTTCCCTCTCCTATCCCTCTTGTACATCTCTCATCTCCACTTGCAACCCAACTCTCTTCCATCTCTCCCTCTCATCTCATCTCCCTCTCTCTCTCTCTTCCTCATACCTGGCTCTCGATTCTCTCTTAATGTTGTTCTGGATTTTTGTGGAAGAAAAATAATATAGAAAACGAGATGCGGAAAAACAAGTCACACGTATCAAAGGCAGAACGAAAATTGCCAAAACAACCCGTAAAAAGTGAGATGAAGGACGGGAAGAAAAAGGGGAAAATAGACAGGATAACAACAGAGAGAGAGAGAGAGAGAGAGAGAGAGAGAGAGAGGGATGGAGGGACATAAGAAAGCGAGTCACGTCCTTCCCAGAGGCACCTTTCACGCTCCCGTACACCTGATAAAGGACTGAATGACCTTCCCTCCATTCTCTCTCTCTCTCTCTCTCTCTCTCTCTCTCTCTCTCTCTCTCTCTCTCTCTCTCTCTCTCTCTCTCTCTCTCGTCCTCCCCTCCCCATTCATCACCCTTCCTCACTTTCCCCTCCTCTAAGTCTTCTCCCCTTGCCTCTCTCCCCTTTCTTCCATGTGTTCTCTATTTTACCTTGCCTCCTTCATCTTCCCTTTCTCTTCCTCCTTCCTACGCTTGCCCTGATTCTGTGTGTACTCCTTGTCTTTCATTTTTCCTTGTTTCATCTTTCCTTTCCTTTCCTTTCTTCGATTTGTTCTGTTTTATATTTCCTCTTTTATCATCGTTTCTCTTCCTCCTTCCAATACTGTGCCTGAATCTTATCTTATCTTCTCATTCTTTGTTCTCTTTCTCTTCTCCCCTCTCTTCGATATGTCTTCCTTTATCTTCTCTTCCTCTTCCACTCCCTCCTCCTTTCTGCGCTTTCCGTGTTCTCTGCTGATCTTCTCTTCCTTTGTTCTGCCTTTCATCCCTTCCTTTGTTCTTTCATCATCCTTCATTTTCACCTTTTTCTTCTTCACATTATTGTATGTATCCTGTTTTACGTTTTTCCATTATCTTCGCTTCTCTTCCCCCTTCCTGCACGTACCTGTGTAATCCGTTTCTTTCGTCCTGCTTTCTGTTCTCCCACTCTTTCTCTCTCCTCTTTTTCCATTCTTCAACATGTCCTGCATTTTCTGTGTCCCCTTTCTCATCCATCATTCTCTCCCTCCTTCCAGCACTTGCCTGGTTTTGTGTATTTCTTCTCATTCTGCCTTCATCCTCGTTTCATCTTTTATCATCCATCATTATTTTACTTCTCTCTCTCTTTGATGTGGCCTGTATTTTATGGAAACCGTCCTTGGCATCCATTAGAATGTTGGGAATCTAAGTCTCTTTGCATTTTTCCATTCTTCAGCGTACTTCCTGCACCATCATCTCCTTCCATCTTTGCATATTTCTTCTTCATATTCGTCACCTTTATGCCTCTCAGTTTTTCCTTATTTTATTATTTGCCACCCTTCATTTTTCTTTGTCTTTTTCCACTTCCCCCTTACTCTTGTGCTCTCTCTGTTCCTTTCCTTTACATATTTCTTTTTCTTGTTCTTCCCGGGCCCTCTACGTATCCCTTCCGGCCTCGTATTTCTTCCCAGCGTTCTTTTTCTTCCACCTCGTATTTTCTTCCTTTTGCGTATCCTCTCCTTCCTTTTATTTCCACTCCCCTTTCTCCTCCCCCACATTTTGCTCTTTATAATGTCTCCGCATCATTTTATTTCTTAATACGTTTCTTTGTTCCCTCCTTCTATGGTTATATATAGATAGATAGATAGATAGATAGATATAGATAGATACATACATAGATAGATACATAGATCCCCTTTTCACCTTTTGTCTTCTCCATTTTGTGTGTCATCTCTGCCTTTGTCCTGCATGTTTTCTCATCTCTTTTTTTTCTTGGTCTTCTCTGCTTTTTTCCATTCCTTATTTTATCCTCTTTTTCCCTTCATTCTTCCTGCCTTTTCACATACAATTTCCTAATCTCCTACACCTTCCCATCCTCTCTAATATTTTCTCTTCTCCGTTATATATATATATATTTTTTTTCTCTCTTTAATCTTTACGCATGTCTTCCCTTCCCCATTGATATTATTTCCTTTTCTTTTCCCTCCTCTTCCTTTCGTCGTTCTTTCCTTTCATATTCCTTTCTTCGTTTGTTTTCTTCAGCTTTCTCCGCCTTCTTCCCCATCCCTCCTTGCATAATCTCTGTCTTCTGTGCTCACGCATAAACGATCACCTTTTTTTTTTTCTCTCTCTCCTGTCTCCTTGTACATGATCTTCCATCTTTTTATTTCCCCTATCATTTTTCTTCCAATTCCCTCTCTCTCCACACACACACACACACACACACACACACACACACACACACACACACACACACACACACACACACACACACACACACACACACACACACACACACACACACACACACACACACACACACACTCTCTCTCTCTCTCTCTCTCTCTCTCTCTCTCTCTCTCTCTCTCTCTCTCTCTCTCCCCATATCGTCTTCCTCCCCCTTTCCCTCTCCTTCATCTCTCTCTCTCTCTTCCTACTCCTATCCTTCACCTCCACTTTATTCTCCATCATTTTTCCTTCCCTGTCTCCTCAATCTCCTCCCCTCCTCGCTTCTCCTGCTCTCGCTCCTTCGTCTTTCCTCGCCCGATATGCTTGGATGTTTGGATCTTGTGTTTTATGTGTGTTTTATTGTCTTCTCGGAGCCCTGTCTGATGTAGTTTGGTGCACTGATTATTTTTATCGTGTTTAAATAGAGAAATAAATTGTTAAATAAATAAATGGGCGATTGATCAAGTTTATAATATTTGTAGTTTTGTTAATGCAAGTTAAACCACGTTTCAGATAAAGAAACAACTCATTTTATTACAATTATTATTATTATTATGATTATTATTATTATTACTTATTGTTATTATTATTATTATTATTATTATTTTTGTTTTGTTGTTATTAGATTTTATTAATACAATTTTTATATAAATTCCCGACCATATAAACTATTTTTTAAGCTACTACTACATAAATTTTTTCCAGTTGCCGCAGCTACAGAATATTCAGATTTTTTGTACCTGATATTGTTAGGTTATGTCATCACCTTAACATTTACCAGCATCCAATTAACTTTATTTCCTTTGTACGTTGGTATTTGCCACTTTTAACTAAATAATGTATAAAAGAAGAGACGACCAAAAAAAAAAGAGAAGCGAAAACACACACACACACACACACACACACACACACACACACACACACACACACACACACACACACACACGAGAGAGAGAGAGAGAGAGAGAGAGAGAGAGACAGACAGACAGAGACAGAGACAGAGAGAGAGGAAAAAAAGAAAGTTAAAGAAGAAAACATTTGAATAGATAACATGAAGGCAAGAAGAGTGAGAAAGGAAAAAAAATATCTGAAAAACAAAATGTAAGTAAAGAGAGAGAGAGAGAGAGAGAGAGAGAGAGAGAGAGAGAAGAGCTGAGACGGCCGAGGTGATTTGGATAATGGATCCCAGATTAGCTTTTATGCAAATTCATGATGGATGTTATGATAGAACTTTTTTCCCCATCCATACGTCTCTCTCTCTCTCTCTCTCTCTCACACACACACACACACACACACACACACACACACACACACACACACACACACACACACACACACACACACACACACACACACACACACACACACACACACACACACACACACACACACACACCATTTTCGTTTGTTTCATTCTCCGCCTGATTTCTCTCTCTCTCTCTCTCTCTCTCTCTCTCTCTCTCTCTCTCTCTCTCTCTCAGGCACCCACTGTTACCAACCCACCTACGCCCTACAACACTCCTCCTTTTCTCTCAACCCCCACCCACCCACCCACCCAAACACTTTCTCTTCTTTACTGTCTGGATATGCCCTCAGACTGTCTTCCTGTCCTCATCCATTTTCTTGTCCAGTTCCGCCGAGGGTGGGGGGGAGGGGAGATGAAGAAAAGAGGAGGGAGGAGGAGGAGGGAAAGAGAAGAAAGGGGTAAAGGTTGAGGACATGTGGAAAGGTTGAAAATGCGAGGGGAAAATTTGGACTTGAGAGAGAGAGAGGGAGAGAGAGAGAGAGAGAGAGAGAGAGGGAGGGCGGGAGGAGATGAAGAAAAGGGGAGGAAGGAGGGGGAGGGGAAGAGAAGGACAGGATGAAAGTTGAGGGAGTGTGGAAAGGCTGAAAGTGTGAGGAGATAATGTGGGGTTGAGAGAGAGAAAGAGAGAGAGAGAGAGAAAGTAATAGCGTGGTGTGAAGAGGCCCCAGAGAAATAACCCTTTCTTATAGGCTACCTGAAGGAGCCAGATGGATCTTGGTAGGATTTTATGCCATGTTCGTGTGTGACGTTTATGTTATACTACGTTATTATTATTATTATTATTATTATTATTATTTTTATTTTTATTTTTATTATTATTGTTAATACTGGTTGAAAGCGGATTTAAAGGCAATATTAATTGAAGAACTTAAATTACAAGTGGTCCTCAATTTGATGACTTTCAGTACCTTTTTTAAAAGATGACACAGGACAGATTTTTAAAAATTACTCAAAAATATATATATTCTCTGAGTGAACACCTGACCCTCTCTTTCCACCTCACCTTTCATTTTTTTCCTTGTCGTGTTGCCCTCGTCGTTGTTAATGTCGTTGTTGTTGTTGTTGTATTTATTGTTGTTCATGTCTGGCTTCCCGCACCTGCTCTACCTGGTAATCAACTTCCTGTCAAGGGAAACACCATGAACCCAAGTCTCTGTCACTTCCATTCTTTTTTCATCTCTGTTTTAGCCTATTCATTCATTATTTTCTTTTGCATTTAGTTTTGGCTATGGATATTTGTGAAATCTTCATGTACATAGTAAAAGGTAAGCCAATGATTAGTTTCCCTTATATACTGCGGATTGTACAGAGAGAGAGAGAGAGAGAGAGAGAGAGAGAGATTTCACTATGACACCCAGTAAATTTGCGATTTTGACAAGAGAACTAATGTCTCGTAAGAAATGCTCATCCGTTTAGTGTGCTGATGACTCTCTCTCTCTCTCTCTCTCTCTTTCTCACACACACACACACACACACACACACACACACACACACACACACACACACACACACACACACACACACACACACACACACACACACACACACACACACACACACACACACACACACATCCCCCCCTGGTTAATGTAGCAGAAGATGAGGTTGTTTTAGCTATAACTGTACCTCACCCTATCACGGCCCCCTGGTGGAGAGAGAGAGAGAGAGAGAGAGAGAGAGAGAGAGAGAGATAGGAGAGAGAGAGAGAGAGAGAGAGAGAGAGAGAGAGAGAGAGAGAGAGAGAGAGAGAGAGAGAGAGTCATGAACAGAGTATGTCTGTATATTCTAGTACTCTTGGAAAAACAAATATTTTTTCTCTTATGGGTGACTCTACACTGAGGAACTGGGCAAGTGGTGTCTTATTGCCAATGAAGCCATTTACTTCGCTGGGTGGTAGCCATATCACTAAATTTATCCTTGGTGGTGTAGTGGGTTAAGTCAGTCCAGTCAGATGTACAGTCACATACCAAAGTCCGTTCGCGTCCCCTGCTTGTATATTATTCCTGGGTTCGTGACGCTTGAGTGTGACGTAGTGGACAGAGGTGCATATCATTTTTCATCTGTGAGAGACTGGTGAAGATAATGAGATAACAGAGTGAGACAAAGAAAGAGAGACTGGAATGAAAGAGTGAAGATAAAGAGATAACAAAGTGAGAGAGAAAAAAAGAGAGAGAGACAGGAAAGAAAGAGAGACCTAGAAGAAAATTTACAGAGAGAGCCAAGGGAATAGAATAGAAATTGGGCAGAGATTGGAGAGACAAAGAGACCTTGGAAAATATAACAAGATGACAGGAGCAGAGACAAAGAGGAGGTGGAAGGAAAGAGATATGGAAGAGAGACATGGAGAGACTTGAGAACTGTCTGTCTTTTTTGTCTCTCTCTGTCATCTTATCTTCTCCAGTCTCTCTTTTTTGTCTGTCATCTCATTATCTTTTCCAGTCTATCTTTTTTGGGTGTCATCTCATTTTCTTTTCCAGTCCCTGATTTTTGTGACATCTCATTAACTTTTCCAGTCTCCCTTTTTTGTCTGTCATCTCATTATCCTCTCCAGTCTCTCCTTGTCTCTTGCTTTTCCCCTTCTCTCTCTCTTTCCTCTCAGTCTCTCCTCCTCGTTTCTTCCAGTCATAAGAGATGTCAGACTCCCAAGACACACACCCTCCACCTTATCTCACGAGTCATTAACGCCAGGCCAGGGTGAGGCAGGGCGGGTGAGAAGGGTAAGGGCGAGGCAGGGTAAAGCAGGGATGAGGCAGCATGGGGTGAAGCGGGGCAGTAGTGAGGCAGGGTAGGTGAGGCAGTCCAGGATGAGGCAGGGTAATGGCGAGGCAGTCATTAACATTTCACCAATTGACCTCAAACCTTGTAAGTTTCATTATGATCAGAACGTCAGACCACCCACAAAATATTGTTGAAATCAGAGAGAGTCTATTTCCTTTTACAATGGCTTGAACTATTCTCACGGCAGCTTTGAAAATAGTTACGACGTAATAGATGTGAGGAGGGTCGGGTAAGGCAGGGCAAGTTGAGTCGGGATAGGGTGAGACAGGATGTAGGAGGGAGGAGGGTAATACTGAGGCAGGGTGGAGTGAAGTGAGGTAGGGTAGGTTTAAGGCAGAGCAGGGGGAAAGCAGAGCGGAGGTGTGGCAGGGTCGCGTGAGGCAGGCTAAGGGGGCGGCAGGGTAGGGGTTGAGAAGGGTAGGGTGAGGTAGGGAAGAGAGGAGAGAAACTGAAGATTAGCAGAATATTAGGGGTAAAAAGGAGTGAAAGTGTACAGAGAGGGAAAAAGGATGGATTGAGAACAAATGAAAAAAAAAATGTAAAAGGAAGTTGGTAATAGAATACACAGTGTAAGAAATAATAACAAATGTTTAGAAGCTGCGATAGAAAAAAAAAAATAAGGAACGGTAAGAGAAAGAGGATGGAAATAAGAGTGAGGTGGGAAAACGGTGAGACGTAAAGGGAAAGTGTAAACGAATTTCTGGAGGGTGACGAAAGAGGGAGAGAGCAAAGAAAAAAGGACGTAAAACCGGTTCTTTAGACAGGGAGGAGTTTGAAGTAAAAGGAAAAGGAACCTTAAAAGAAGAGAAGTGACGGAAGTGAGAGGCAATGGAAGGGGTCTTAAAGGAAATGAGAAAACACTGGAATGGGGGAAAGTGAGACGCAGCAGGAGTCATGAAGGAAATGAGAAAATGCTGAACTGTAGAGAGGAAAATGAAAGGAATACAAGAAGTCTTAAAGGAAATGAAAACTTTGAAGTGTGAAGAATGACTTAAAATAAAATAAAAATGAAATAAAAAAAAAAGATTCCAGAACTAAGGAAAGATGTCAGTTTTCTGTGAAGGGAAAAAGAGCTAAGAGTTAATTAAAATGAGAGAGAGACAGACAGACAGACAGAGATTGGATGAAGGAGCTAAGTCTAAACCGTGGAAGAAATGGAGCGAATAGAATAGGGAGAGGGAGGGAACAGGCATCTGAAAACTTAGGGGAACTGCAGTATCGATTTAATGACACAAACAGAATAGACGAACACAAGGAAGGAGTATGAGTAGAATTTTTAAAAGGGGCAGAGAATGGAGGAAGGCAGAAAGGACTGAATTGTGTTGCTAAGAAATGACGATAGAAGTTAACGCTGTGAGTTTTGATGATAATGGTGATGATGATGATAGTGAAGATGGTGATAATGGTGAAGTCTGTTTAGTGTAAATTAAAGATTACAATGATGATGGTGGTGATGGATGGACGTGTATGGATGCTGCTATTGCTGATGGAAATATGATGATGATGATAATGGTGATGATGATGATGATGATGATGATGATGAGGAGGAGGAGGAGGAGGAGGAGGAAGAGGAGAACGTTAATGATGGATATTAAAAATGTGTGCAGATGATAATGATGTTGATGATGATGAATGTTGAAAAATTTGTGTAGCCTACATCATGATTATAGTAAGAACAGTATGAAAACTAGTCCTTGATAATGGAAATCTGTGTATGTTCATAATAATGGCGATGATGAAAAAAAATAATTATGTACGTGAAGATAAAAACTAAACCCATACCTATGTCAGGTTTTCCATCATATATTTTCCAGTACCGTCACAGAAATTCTAAATGCGCTGTCGACATCATTTTCATAATCGCTCACAATGCATAACGCTGCCCTGACTCCCGACAAATAAAGAGAGAGAGAGATGGAGAGGGGGGGGGTGGAGGGGGGAAAAAGAAAGAGAAAAAATCGGAAGGGAAAGAAAGGCATTTTCTGGGCTGGAGAGCAATTTGACTAATGTGGAGGAGGAGGAGGAAAATGGGAAGGAAAGAGAGAGAGAGAGAGAGAGAGAGAGAGAGAGAGAGAGAGAGAGAGAGAGGTGAATGGATTTAATGATAGTTAAAAAAATGCTCAAGTAGACAGTAACAGGGAGATGATGGGGGGGGGAGAAGAAAGATTTTGGGAAGAAGAAAGGATGGAGACAGGAGAAGAACAGGAGTAGAGGAAGAAGGATGCATGGACAGATGTGGGAGAGAGGAGAGGGGACAGGAGAGGAAAGGGAATAGGGGGATAGTGAGTTTCATAGTCCCCACGTCAGCTGCTGAAAAGACTGTTCCGGGAATCAGTTATACTCTCTCTCTCTCTCTCTCTCTCTCTCTCTCTCTCTCTCTCTCTCTCTCACACACACACACACACACACACACACACACACACACACACACACACACACACACACACACACACACACACACACACACACACAGTGTAGCTGAATATCAGTTTATTTAATTTCCCTGTATTATTCATGATTGTTCTGCGTGATTTAGTGTCCTAGGGCAGCATTTTCTTGGGCTTACCTGTCTCCTTGAATATTTCGCCTTTTGACTCTCCACCTCAGTAACTCTTATTCATTCTACCATAAGACGATTTTCTCTAACCCCTGAAAGACCCACGCTTTTGAAGGCATTGTAAACAGTCTCCACGAATCAACCCCACTGGTGCAATGACGAGTAATTATTTAATTAATTAATTTATTTATTTATTTATTTTGGTCGGTATTTTTTCGCTTTAGGGGGGTGAGTGGTTGGACGAAAAGCTTCTTATTATAGATGTCTGAAGGTGAGTTTAATAGCGGGTCTGATTTTCTGGATGAAGGGATGGAAGACTACCCGGAAGGAAGGATGGAGGGTTACAGTGCCTTTACGTGGGATAGGAGAAGGTGTGGAAGGTTGGATGAAGGGGTTTGGTATGGGTTTTGTGAGGCTGGTTTAGTATGTGACATGAATGATTGGATGGGGTGGATAATATGGTGGTTGTTGGCTGTGGCAGGGATGATAAAGGATTTGGAAGATTGGATGAATTGGATTACTAGGGATAGTTGTGGCTTAAAGTGGATTGCTAGGGGTAACGTTGGATTAAAGTGAACTGCTAGGGGAATTGGTGGATTAAAGTGGATTGCTAGGGGTAATGGTGGATTAAAGTGGGTTGTTAGGGGTAATGGTGTATTAAAGTGGGTTGCTAGAGGAAGTGGTGTATTAAGTGGGTTGCTGGGAGTAGTGATGGATTAAAGTGGGTTGCTAGGGGTAGTGGTGGATTAAAGTGGGTTGCTAGGGGCTGTGGTGGATTAAAGTAGGTTGCCAGGGGTAGTGGTGGATTAAAGTGGATTGCTAGGGGTAGTGGTGGGTTAAAGTGGATTGCCAAGGGTAGTTAATGGTGGACCAGATTTGGATTTAAGGTTAAGATAATAGCTTGTGTGGGGTAAGAGTCCTTGAAAATATGAAAGCGAGTGAAAGGATGGATTAGAGCTATGTAAGGTGCAGGTGGCAAGGGGCTCTGAAGGTCTGTGAGTAGGGGTGAGGAGAAGGACTGGTGTGTAGGGATTAGGAGAGAGGCTGGTGTGTAGTGGGTAGGAGAAAGGCTTGTGTAGGGGTTAGGAGAAAGGCTGTGTGTAGGGTTTAGGAGAAAGGCTTGTGAGTAGAGGTTGGGACAGGTCTGACAGGTAGTTTCTCCGTCTCCCATTCTTCCCCCTCGTAGCTATTTAAAGAACCCGTTTGAAATGAAAAGAATGGGGCCACGACACGACGAGCAGACCATTCTTGTGTCCCTCTCCCCATTGTTCTACCCTGACTGCTTGAGGGCGCTGCTTGACACTGGGTGAAGAAGCAGACTGACAAGCGTTTGCATAGGGGAGGGATGGTACTTTCGACTGAGTGAGTAGCCAGTCGGTGAACGGTCACTCCTAGGTTGAATATAACTACTGTATGTAGTAATTTTAAGAATATAGTTGTTAAGATATTTGTTTTTGTCAGAGGGTTAGTGGAGATGATATTTTCCCCTTAAGACACACACACACACACACACACACACACACACACAAAAAGATCTGACCAAAATTCTTGTTCCCCCACAGCTAAAACCACTTTCGTTATAATAATGATGGTGTGATTCGTCCATTATGAGCAGACTGATAATCATGCTATCTTGTACTTATGAATACTTTTAAGTAATCGCAGGTTATGTATAAGCGAAAAAAAAAATAACTAAAGCTGTTACAGATAAAGGTCCACTAACAGAATTAGAAATGACCGTAAGAAACAGAGCTAACGTAGGTAGAGATGGTGGTCTACTCACAGATAATGGAGAGAAAGGAAGTTAATAATATTGTGATACATTCACAGTTGAGTAAACAGAACATCACAAATAAGAATTGCGTTGTCAGAAAACGAAGGTAAGAACTGCATATGAATAGAGTAAGGCAATTTACTAAGCAACACATGGGTGGGTACGGAGAGGAAGAGAAGTGAAGAAGCATAGTGAGAGAGGGAAATGACATGATCAGGCCACATAACGCAGCCTTAGTGCCAGATAATGCCAGCCAGATGGTCGTAACAGGCGGGGGGATGGTAAGCTGTGAGGGCCACGTTAGTGAGGTTTATGACCGCCAGGTGGCTCTTCCGCTACGCCGAGTTTCCCCTCTTGGCTTTTCATTATTGTCGTGGCTGCTTTATATCTCACTGACGGCTGGGATTATTGGGGTGTATATGTGGTGGTGAATTAATTTGGAGTGTTGTTGAGGTGTATTCGAGTGTTTTTGAATATGAACGCTAGGTGACTTCTCAACACAACTTTACCTTGTTGACTTTTGTTTTCATGGCCAAGATTTTTCTCACTGTCGGCTGGGATTTTTGAGATGTTTGTGGTTGTAGAATTATTAACCTGAGTATTTTGAGAATTTGTATGAGTGCATTTTTATTTGGCCGTTAGATAGTATTTCCGATATACCAGATTTCCTCTCCAGGCTTTTCAATATTGTCATGACGGAGGTATTTTGTGTTAGCGAATGGGATTATTGATGAGGCGTTTGTCGGTTGCTGATTAGTGTTGCAAAAGTGTTCGGCTGATTTGCAAGTGCTTAGGTTTATGCGTTAGGAATTTAAAGAGGTTTCTGTGATACGTTTGACTTAGTTGTGATAGTGAGGGCACCAGACGCTAGATGACTATTGTTACACTGAGTTTCCCCCTCTTGACTTCTCATTTATTGTTCTGGCTATTGATGTATCTCCGGGCTGGGACAACGAGTGAGATGCTGGTGCGTTGTTTATATTCGAGTGTTTTAGGGTGGTCAAATGGTGGGTGACAGAGCGACTTGGAGGCGTTTTGTCTGCGGCCACCCTTTGCGGGATTAGGGCGTCGGGCTATAGATAGATAGATAGTTTTAGAAGAGCGTTCGAAAGGGTTTTTAAAAGAGACGAGAGATGTATATGTCATTTAGAAATATTTTAAGACCTTTTTATACCCAGGTACGTAATATTTCATTCATTATTGGAATCCCCTGATTATTCGATTCAGCTTTAGACTTTGTAGACTTGAAGAGTGGGATTTAGCCTTCATTGACCTCTTCACTACCACGGTGCTCTTGTAAGCGTAATAAAGTCATTTGGTAGCAGCAGGATTATAGGCTGGCCCACATATAGCGCTCCACTTCACTCCGACGGGTTGTTTTTTTCACGTGTTGTGGGGGCAGCCCAGTGTTATCAGTATCTACCGCGCATTATTCATTCATTTCGTATTTCCACTGCCACAGCCACGCCCACACCAGCCGACTGAGCCGACCTCGCAACACGCAAGCTTCTAGTAGAACGCAATTGACAGACCACCCTGTACTGTACAATATATCCGAAAAAGACGCCACCACACTAGAGAGAGAGAGAGAGAGAGAGAGAGAAATGATATATCTTACCTCTCACCGTTCATATACCCCACAGCCTCCACATTCAGCAGGCTATACCAAACACTGTGCTGCCTTGCTGAGAGATTGAAAAGGCTTACACAGGCATTAGTGGTGTGAAGAGCCAGGCGAACACAGCTTAACACGCGCAACTCACTGGGCTGCGTCAGTGTTATGTAGGTTCCTCTCTAACATGCACTCCCACCAACACTCTTCAACCTCATCTCGTGGACTTCATTTTTGCTTTATTTTTCTATGCTTCCTGACGATGTTATTCACCATTGGAGCGCCTCGTAGTAGATAAAGAAAAATGCAGAAAAAGCAAAAGCCAGGCACTTTTAAACACACACACACACACACACACACACACACACACACACACACACACACACACACACACACACACACACACACACACACACACACACACACACACACACACACACACACACACACACACACTCTTTCCCGTCAAAAACACGACCAGATCACAAACATTTTTTTCCCCCACACACATTACGCTTGGGCATTAATCTCACTAACACCGCGCCGGGGCACTGACGGCAGGAATAGCATGAAAAATCTTAATGAAAATTGATGAATGCGACAATATTGATGTGTGTGGGGGGACCGGGGGAGAGAGGAAGGGGGTGGAAGGAAGGGAGGGATGGGGTTGGGGGGTTGATGGATGGAGTTGTGGGGGAGAGAGAAGGGAGGAGAGGTAGGAGGGTGAGTGTGTGATGGTATGGGGAGAGGAAGGGGATGGGTGGTTGGGGATGCGGAGGGGAGTGAGGGGATTCAAGGAGAGGATGGGGTTGTTTGGGGAAAGGTAGGGGATGGGGAGGGAGGAATAAGGTATGGTGGATGTGGGAAGGGGGTCTGTGGAGGGAGGGGATGATGGGTAGGGGAAGATTTTTGGGGTAGAGAAGAGAGCGTTAGGGAGGGAACGGAAGTGTGAGGCTAGGGAAAGGGAGGGGTGGAGGGTTGGTAGAACTGATGGGATGTAGAGGATATGATGGATGTGGAGTGGAATGGGTTTTTTTTTGGGGGGGTGAAGGGGGGTTGTTTGTGAGGGTAGGGGGGAGACAGGAGAGCGGATGATGGAACTGTGATGGAAAGGGGAGGGTATATGTGTTTGTGGAGGAAGAGATGGAAGGGGAGGTGCGTGAAACGTTTTGGATGAGGGTGAGAGGGTGTGGAAAATAAGAATGATAGAGGGAGAGGGTTGAGAGGGGGGGAGTGTGGGAAAGGGTGAAGGTGTGAATGTTTTTGGATGGGGGAAATGGACTGTGGAGTGGAGGAAGGAGAGGGTGGGAGGTGGAAGAGGGAATTGGGGAAGGGAGGAGGTGTGGAATGTTTAGGATGATGATGAGGGGCATATGAGACAAGGAGGAGGAGGAGAATGGGGAGGAGGGAGAAGGGTGGGAGATAGATATATGTAGGAACGATGGGTGGGGGACGGGGATAGGTGGCAGGGGGAGGATGGAGTGGTGAGGGAGTTTTGGTATGGGAGTGGGCATGTGGAGGATGGAGGAGAAAATGAGGGTATGATAGATTGTCCGTGTGTGTGTGTGTGTGTGTGTGTGGTCTAAGAGGATAGTCTGAGAAATGAGAGTGATTTGGAATGAGGACGGGGAAGGAGGAGACGTCAAGGGAAATTGAAAGAGGAAGAACATAATTTACCTCGACTTCGGTGTCCACTTAACCTCAGTTTTAATTTCACCCCAGTTTTTACGGTCAGTTTTATAGGAAATTGTTTTAGGATTTGGGGGGGTTGATTTTACTTCCGTGTATCATTCAACCTAATTTTTAAAGAGTCGAAGTGTTTAAAGAGAATATTGTTAAGAAGAGGTACTTAAAAAGGGGTACCGTTGAAGGGAGGGAATTCATCTAATGTAAGAAGTTCATTTTAGTTTATGTGGTTGAAAGAACTGCTGTGATGCTAGAAAAGATTAGTGTTAGAATTTTGTCTATGGATTTTTTTTTTTAGAGTTCCTTTTAATACCAGTTTTAGATGAAGTAGATATATATGGTGAGTTTTAGAGAGTTTTCTGATAGATGGCTGTGTTAGAAGGTAGGTTAGAAGGTACTGATTCCTCTGTTACGTGGAAGGGCTTGAGTGTGTTAGGTTAGAGGGTTATAATGTTAGTAACTAAGGACGTTTGATTATCTGCATAGGATGCGTAGAGTGTAGGGAAGATTAGGTTAGATTTGTATTCTAGATTTTGTTAAATTTGGTTACTATTTGTTGTTGTGACTTAGAATGGATTGGTTAGATGGTTACATTGAGTCAGTTAACTATTGAGTCTTTCACACAAACATACCATCCCCTCCCGAAAACACACACACACACACACACACACACACACACACACACACACACACACACACACACACACACACACACACACACACACACACACACACACACACACACACACACACACACACACACACACACACACACACACACACACACACACACACACACACACACACACACACACACACACACCAGTAATATACCTTTTCCCTTCAACCAACCAGCCAAAAACCTCCCCCCAAATTACGAGAGCACAGTCTAAACAAACACATCAGATATCCCCTTGGGTGTCGAATATGTCGCACAAATTGAAGCAAAAAGAAAAAAAAAAAAGAGTAAAGTAAGAGAATTAAATCAGTGCGTGTTGGAGGCTGGCGGGGGCGAGTTAATTAAATCAGGTAACTAGCATACCTTCAGTAATTAGTTTTTCAATCGGCACACCTGGAGCGATTATCACAGGCGGGTGGCTTGTGATATTGCTGACTCTGCTGCTGAGCTGGTCTGGTGCTGACTGAAGTAGAGAGGGGATAGGAGGATGGGATGAGGGGACAGGAGGGAGGGGTTGAGAGAGGGGAAAGGGGAATATGGGGAGGTGTAAGGGGACAAGAGGGAATGCTAACAAGGGGAAGTAAAGGAAGGAGGTAAAGGAGGGTGAGGGAGAGGGAAAAGCTAAGGGAAGGGAACGGAACGGAATGAGCTGGTTGCTTGTGGTGAGCGAAAGTGTATGGAAAGGAGAGGAAAGGGAAAGGAGGAAGTTGAAAAAGGAGAAGGGAGGGGAGGAAGAATGACATAGCGGAGGAAGAAGTAGAAAAGGGGATGGGAAGGAGAAAAAGGTAGAGAAGGATGAAGGGAAGGAATGAAATCCAAACTGATTGGAACTGAGCTGCGGTTCAGAGGAGGGGGAAAGGAGGGAGGGAAGGGGAAACAGGAATGGCTTAAAGGAGCTGAAAGGAAAGGACGGGGAAACTGTTAAGGAGAGAGGAGGGGAAAGGGAAGGGAAGAGAAAGAGAGGAGAAGGGGAAAGAGTGAGGAAATGGAAGAGAAGGTAAGGTGGAAGGAGGTTGAGGAGGAAGAAGAGAGGGTTGAATGGATGGATCGATGTATGGATGGAAGGAAAATGGATGAATACATGAAGGGAGGGATGGCTGGAGGAGGAGGAAGAGGAAGAGGAAGGATATGCCTTACTATTCCATAGTGTCATTTATTTTCGCCTTTATTTCATAGTGGGTGATATTAAAGAGAACTTTCTATGTATAATGACTGCAAACTTGGATAAAAATAAAGAGGTGTTTAGAAATATTAGAGAGAGAGAGAGAGAGAGAGAGAGAGAGAGAGAGAGAGAGATTGTGTGCGTGGGGGTAGCTTGTCATGTGTTTGATCATAAGTTAGTTGTGTGCCGTGTCATTGTGTATTTTACATGCTTCTGTGTTTATAGCCCTCTGTCTGTATTGTGTGTGTGTGTGTGTGTGTGTGTGTGTGTGTGTGTGAGAAAGGCGTTGTCACATGTGTCTGTGTTGTGTTTTAGCTACATATGTGTGTGTGTGTGTGTGTGTGTGTGTGTGTGTGTGTGTGTGATGTATATCTGTCTATATTGCGTTTATATCAGCAACCATTCTGTGTGTGTGTCCGAACAGCCTGTGTCCATGTATGTGTTGGTGTGGTGCGAGTGGTGCTTGTGTTTGTGTGTGTTCAGGTGTTGTGTAGTACATGTGTATATATGTGTATTGCGTCTATATTAGCTACCAGTGTGTGTGTGTGTGTGTGTGTGTGTGTGTGTGTGTGTGTGTGTGTGTGTGTGTGTGTGTGTGAGAAAGGCGTTGTCACATGTGTCTGTGTTGTGTTTTAGCTACATATGTGTGTGTGTGTGTGTGTGTGTGTGTGTGTGATGTATATCTGTCTATATTGCGTTTATATCAGCAACCATTCTGTGTGTGTGTCCGAACAGCCTGTGTCCATGTATGTGTTGGTGTGGTGCGAGTGGTGCTTGTGTTTGTGTGTGTTCAGGTGTTGTGTAGTACATGTGTATATATGTGTATTGCGTCTATATTAGCTACCAGTGTGTGTGTGTGTGTGTGTGTGTGTGTGTGTGTGTGTGTGTGTGTGTGTGTGTGTGTGTGTGTACCGGAATGCCGCATCAATCATTGTCAGAGATATTGCACAAGCAGAGAGCAATAGAGTCAACACAGAGGCAATAACCACCAGCCGCCACGGGTCTCTGGCGAGCGAGGGAGTGAAGGTGGGGTGGGGAAAGAGGTTGTAGGGGAGGTGAGAGGGGCATTGGGGTTGGCAGGGGGTGTATGGAGTTGTAGGTGACGCTGGACTTGGCAGGGTTTTGTAGGGGGTGGTAGGGGATGGAAGTTGTACGGGCGTTGGTTGGTGGGAAAGGGGTTGTAGGGGTTAGCAGGATCGTATTGTAGGGGTTGGAAGGTAGGAAAGTGGTGATAAGGAACGTAGTGGAGTTGTAGGGGTTGGTAAGGGACGCAGAGGAGTTAAGGTGGGTTGGTAGGTGCATATTGTTGGGACTTCTAGGTGGTTAAGAGCCTGTGGGGGACGTAGGGAATTGTAGGGGTTGGCAGGACTTGGAAGGGGTTGGAGGGGAAGCAGTGGAGTTGTTGGGGTTGGTAGGGTGAGTTTGTAGAGGACTGGATTGAAGTAGAAATGTAAATGAGCTGATAGTTGTTGGGATTGGTTGTGAAATTTGGTTAATTGAGGGATGGATTGTGGTAGGGGACTAAATTTTAAGTGGATGGACTTAGGAAAGAACTTATGTTAATACTCAAGAGATTGGACGGAGTTGAATACTGGAGTAGGGTACATGGGGATGGGTAGAGGGATAAAGGGATTGGTTCATGTAGTATTTATGTAGTGGCGTGGATGTGGATGTACAATTGTGCGAATTGAGGTAAAGGGATGTGGAGGTTGGTTTGATGTGGGACGAAGGTTGTAGGAGGTTTTAGCAGCTGGGAGGGGTTGTGTAAGAGTTAATATAAGCTGAATGGTTTTGTTGATGAGGTTTGGCTGAAAGTGGACGTTGTTTTAGGGGTGGGGATTGTAGTGGCTGGTTGTTGAAGAGGCCGAGTTGAAGAAAGTACATTTAGGTTTTGGGGGAGGTCATGGTTTTATAAATGGGTAGTTTTTAGGAATGGGTTCATATGAGGTAAAGGACTGCAGGGAGCGTTTAGGGGTAGATAAAGGATGTGTAAGCCATGGGAAGGGGGATAAACGCTATGAGGAAGTAGGGGTGGCGGATGAGGAAGCCGTACTGTGGTTGGGATGAGGAGGACTAGAAGAGAGCTTAGGTGAGAAAAGTGCATTAGAAAATTAGGTATCAGGAATGGGTTTGAAGTAAAGGACAAGATTGAGATAAAGAGAGGATGATGCTGGGCAAAGGGTTGAATCGCTTGTAAGAAGGCCAAAGAGGAGTTAATAATGGGTTTGTGTAGGTTGGAGATGACTAGTGAAGGTGTATTGTTTGTCTAGTCTGTATGTCGGAAGAATGTTGGTGGACAGGTTAAAAAAAATAAATGCAGTTCAAAGAGTCAAAACAAGTAGGTAAAGAGGTTGCAGGGTTTTGGACTGGAGCTGGGAAGGGCTGATGAGGAAAGTGAAGGGCTGAAGTAGAGTGGAGAGGACTGACTAGAAATGGAAAGGGCTGGGAAAGACAAGAGAGGTCTGAAAAGGAGTGAAAAGGGCTGAGAAGGACTTTAAAAGGCTGGCGAGTATTGGAGAGGGATGGGGAGAACTGGAGACTGCTGGTGAGGGCTTGGGGTGTTGGTAGTGGTCTTGTTGTTATATCCAAAGAGGACTGGAAATCACAATAGGCAGGTCTGTTGAGGGCTAGGGCTAGATGGGGCTAAAGAGGGCTAGAGGGTTTGGGTGATGGTCTAGTTATTGTGTCCAGACCCTTAAGACTAGACAAAGACCTCTGTATAGCCTTTATCATCCCCTTCCCTCCGAGAGAGAGAGAGAGAGAGAGAGAGAGAGAGAGAGTGTTTATGAAGAGGGCTTGTGGTGTGTGTGTGTGTGTGTGTGTGTGTGTGTGTGTGTGTGTGTGTGTGTGTGTGTGTGTGTGTGTGTGTGTGTGGACTTGTAGTACATATGTAAACTTTTCATGCATGAGTCCCTGTTGTTTTTGCCTTTGTATATTTTGAAGTGGGTGGGTTTGTGTTAGTAGGCTACGTGTGTGTGTGTGTGTGTGTGTGTGTGTGTGTGTGTAATATTTGTGCATGAGTGCATACAAATGTGTACTGCTTGTGTGCGTATTTACTTGGAGTACTCGTGTGTTTATTTGTACATGTATGTGGAGTACTTGCAGTATGGCTATGATTATAGCATGTGTATGCGTATGTACTGGTGGAATGTGCACTTACAGTATGCTTGTATGTATGTATGTATGTATTTTTGTGATTGCAGAATATGTGAACGTACATGTGTGCACGTGTGTGTAGGATTAGTGTTTATTTGTAGGACGTGTATGTATGTTCCTCTAGGTTTGACAGGCTCGGTATCTCTAAATTGTTGTTCTGTTTGTGTGTGTTTTTTTTTTCCAGGCTGCGGTTGTGACGGTGGAGGGCGAACAATAAAGTTTTTCCGGGCCGCGAAATCAATATTGTGTAACCGGATTGCTTTTTTGTTCAACTGGTTGCGTTCCGCTGAAAGAAAACAATCACATTTTTGCCCCCACGCTTTTTTTTGACGGGAATGTGGAGAGGAGGAAAAAAAAGGGATAGTATTATATTATTTGAATTTATTTGGATTTTTTACGTTTTTTTTTTTCGTTAATTTTGTCCCTATTTTCGGTCTTTCTTTTTCGTGAACCTCAATTTTTGACAGGATATAGAGAGCAAAAATTCCAGCATATTTTTAAAAGCAATTTTTCCGTATTTTTTAACAATATTTCTACTTTGCCAAATATTAATGAGAAAATAAGGAGTAGAAAAGTACCTATATTACGAAACTTACTCATTTTTTATTAATTTCTGGTTTGGACACTTTTTATGGGAATGTGGAGAGGGAAAAATCCGCCATTATACTATTTTTTTTTTTGCCGTACTTCTTCGTATTTTCATTTTCTCATTTTCATTGCACCCTTTCCGTCTTCGTGGTATTTTGGGCGGAGAATATCTTACTGTATTTAGATTTTCAGTATTTTTAGGCCCGCGTATACCAACCCACTCTGTTTTTAGCTTTGTTCCTTTTTTTTTTTTTTTTTTACCTATCCGAGTGTTTTGGTAGGAAAGCATTATATTTTTTTCATTTTTTCACGTATTTTCAATTTCATTTTTAACCCACCCAGATTTGTTTTACCCTTCTTTTAAATTCGTGTTTTTACCGACCTGGTTTTGGTCACGAGAGGAAAAAAGCCTGGCATCATAATATTTTCAGATTTTCAGATTTTTGTCCCCGAATTTTTTGACGTGAATGTGCAGAGACAGAAGTATTAGCATTTTTTCGTTCTTTAGTTCTTTGTTTATTTTTCCAATCTTGCGGTCAAGTTTTATTCATTTATTCATTAATTTTTTGCATGATATCATAGGAATAACAGTGAGTTTCTGTTGAGTTAGAAAAAGATGTTAGATTTTCATCGTATATTGTATTACAGTTTTCATCATCATTTGGTTATTTTTAGCAACACTAATTTTCTTTACTGAATCAAAATATAGTTTGTCTCCTTTCATGTCATGTCTTCCTGGTATCAGATTGTTTGTGTATTTTCATGTCCCTGTTAGTGGAGTTGCATGTTAGTGTGATTCAGTTGTATCATATCAAGAGTTTATCGCTTCATGTTGGATCATGTTTTCGTATCAGATCGCCTGTACTTTTGATATCATTTAGTATAGTTTCATGGTACTGTGTTTCATTTGTATTATGTCGAGAGTTTATCGTTTCGTCAGCATTTTGTTTTAGTTTTGTGTTTGAGTGTTTGATGAATCCCGATATACCGGCTGTTGTCTGGCTGAAACCAAACTAACCTCGCTGGCGGCAAGGTTTCAACCCCCCCACTCCCTCATACCCACTCCATTCCCCCCCAACCCCACCCCACCCAACCCCACCCCGGCATACCTGTCCTCCACCACCGCTATACCTCCATCTCTCACCTTCCCGTTCCCCACCCTCTTCTCTCCTTCCCATTTATTTTTCCTCCCCTATCCCTCTACCTTCATTTTCTCCCTCCTCTTATTCTTTTCCTTCTCGTTCCCCCCTCCCCTCTCCTTCTCCTCTCTCCTTCCCCTTTTCTCTCTCACTCATTCTTCCCCTTCCCTTTCTCATCCCTTCCCCTTCAACTCCCCTCTTCTTTTTCCCTTCCTTCAATCATTCCCATTCCTTCCCCCTATACCTTCCACTCCCTCTGCTTCACAGCCTTCCTCCATTGCTTCTTCCCTTCCATATTCCCTCCCCCTTCTCTCCATGCCTCCTTCCCTCCACCTCCCCTTTCCTCTCCCCCTGTACTCCCGTCCTCCTCCCGCTCTCTCTTACTCCTTTCCTCCTCTTTCCCCTTCTTTCTCTCTGCCTGTCTACTTTCACCTCTCCCCATCCCCTTGTTTCCCCTCCTCCATAATTTCCCTTCCCACTCTCCAGTTCCTTACCCCTCTCTCTCTTTTCTTCGCCCTTCTTCGCTTCCGTACCGTCTTCCTTTACACTTACCCACCCCGTCTCCGTACTCTCCATTAGGCTCCCTCACCTTCTCTTCCCTTTCACCTTCTCCCTCTCTTCCCCTCACACATCCTTCACCCACATTCCTACCTTTTTCTCCCTCTCCCTCTTTCCTTACCTTCGCCTTCTCATCTTCCTCATTCTCCTCCCCTTTCCTTTCCTCGTACCCCACCTCCCCTTCCCCTCTCCCTTCATCGTCCCCCTCCTCCCCTTTCCATCCCCCTTCCTCGTCCCCCTCCTCCCCTTCCCCTCTCCCTTCCTTTGTCCCCTCCTCCCCTTCCCATCCCCCTTCCTCGTCCCCCTCCTCCCCTTCCCCTCTCCCTTCCTTTGTCCCCTCCTCCCCTTTCCATCCCCCTTCCTCGTCCCCCTCCTCCCCTTCCCCTCTCCCTTCCTTTGTCCCCTCCTCCCCTTCCCATCCCCCTTCCTCGTCCCCCTCCTCCCTTTCCATCTCCCTTCCTCGTCCCCCTCCTCCCCTTCCCGTCCCCCTTCCTCGTCCCCCTCCTCCCCTTCCCATCCCCCTTCCTCGTCCCCCTCCTCCCCTTCCCCTCTCCCTTCCTTGTTCCCCTCCTCCCCTTTCCATCCCCCTTCCTCGTCCCCCTCCTCCCCTTCCCTTCTCCCTTCCTTGTTCCCCTCCTCCCCTTCCCATCCCCCTTCCTCGTCCCCCTCCTCCCTTCCCCTTCTCCCATCCATGTATTGAATCCATAGAATAGAGACGAACAATACCTGTGCTAATGTTTTCACTGAGAGAGAGAGAGAGAGAGAGAGAGAGAGAGAGAGAGAGAGAGAGAGGAGGTTTTGTGTGTGTGTGTGTGTGTGTGTGTGTGTGTGTGTGTGTGTGTGTGTGTGTGTGTCCAAGAAGCGGCTGGAAGTATTTTTGTCACGGCATCCCACAAGAAGCATAGACGGTAACAAACTCTTACAACTTTTGAGGTACAGTAGCCTAACCTCGGGATCCTGCGTCTCATAAGGGGTATTAGGTGTGGGTATATATTGCTGTTAAAATTTTTGGTGTATCCTTTGCTACATTTATTGATTTGAGGTATGGAAAGTTGTGTCCTCGTATGGAAATTTTCTTACGTATGTCTTTATTATTATTATTATTATTTGCTGTTTCAGTTGTTCTTTCACCTTAACTTGACTCAGACTTTCGTCTCTTTACACATTATAACACATAGCTCAGTGGCATATTAGAACAACACAGTGTTATGGCTCTACATCATTTTCTAAGCACCTCTATGTGACCAGCATTTTCCGTAGTCGCGGCGCGCGACTCTGAGGTTGTTATTATCATGTCTTGGCAACGTAACATTCAAAAGTGCGTCTGATTTCGTGTATATGAGACGCATGTGATTCGTGTATAATATGTTCGAGTATAATAATATTCGTGTATAATATATTCGTGCATAATAATATGATTCGTGTATAATGTGATACGAAATCGGACGTACTTGTGAATGGTAGTTTGCCAGGGTACGATAATGACAACCGCGACTATAGTGTTGTTTTTTTAGTTACAGTTCAGTATTCAAGATAGAGAAATAGTAGTTTTGTACCAAGTTAAAGTATAATAAGATACGTAAAGTTTGATTTTGGTATCGTTCTCGTGTCTGTGGTACTTAAAAGACGGAGAAAAAAATCCAGAGAACTTATCTACCTTTAGCCTTGAGAGAACCGAGGGACAGAGGCACACCAACAATATTAGAGTGAGGGCAGGGGGGTGTAGGGGGATTGTGAGGGGGGCATAGGTGAGTGGAGGAGAGGGGAAGGACTGTGACGGTGGGTGGGGGGATGAGGGGCAGCTGTGTTGGTGGGTGGAGGGAGGGGGAAGGGGGGTTGTGGGGGAGATGCTGTGTTGGTGAGGGGAGGGAGGCTGTGGGGGGATGCTGTGTAGGGGATGTTGTGGGGTAGGGGGTGGGAGGGTGGGTGGGTGGGTCTGTTTGTTGAGGCCGCGGACATTATTGTGTGGCTGGCTCTCCTACTCTTCCTTCTCCTCCTCCTCTCTCATGATCTCAACCATTCTCTACTTTTTTCATCTCTCTTTTTGTCTCATCTCTCCTGCCATCCCTTCTCTCCTTTCCTTCTTTCTCCTGCTCCTCCCACTCCCCTTGTATGCTCGAACTTATATGTAAAGCAGTTAAGATAAAACATAATGTGCAGAATATACTATAAAAAACTAAACACACACACACACACACACACACACACACACACACACACAGAAACATAAGATGCAATAATCCAGCAAGAAATTTTTGTCTGGTCGCTCGTGATGCGTCCATAAAAAACTTAAAAGACATAAAAGGCAAAGTTTTGGAATTACGAATCATGGAATGAGGGGAATTGCTTTTGTTTTCATGGCCGAAGTTTTATGATCTAAACCCCTTCACTACGAGGATCTCAAAGTAGTTTTATTTTTATTTTTAGGTAACAGGAGTAAAAATTTTAAAAGGCGTTCTTATGCTGAGGGGAAAATTAATGTTTGTCTCTTACTCAGTGCTCCTATACCGTTTTCACTCTAACTTGGCCCAGATTATTTCTTTCTGCAGCTTATTTCAGTGCTACGGCTCTACATGTTTTCCATAGCACTTCTTCGTGACTTTCGCCATGTTCTAGTGTTAATCTATCATTCTACCTCAGCAATCAAATTAGAGAGATGACATTTTTGGGCCAAGTTAGAATAAATAGAGTATAGTGAATGTGCAAAAGAGTCTTGCTACCACCTGACTATTTTACCCAGCTTAGAGAGGCGTAGTTCCATACTGTCGTTCCTTAACACCTATTCTTTAGCGATTTATTTTGCTTATTACACCAGTCCTCTTTTGTGTTGCTTAAATTCTGCCAGTATCGCCATACTCTGCATAAATAACGTACAAAAGGATATTAACTAGCTATATTCAAAAGTAAATCGCGAAGGATGAGGTGTTAGGGAGCTTCCTTAACTAGCTTAGAAGAGACTTTGAGATACCAAACCTGTTATTTTTTGTTTATTGATTTATTATTATTATTATTAATATTGCTGTTTGACCGTACTGGCTTTCCTTCTGGCTTCATGGTCATTCAGGCTTAAAAGCAATATTTATGACCGTCTGTAATAACCGTCTCTATGACCATGCTGTCTCTATGACCGCACTAACTTTATTATGGCCGGCTCTTATTTGACCGCACATCCCCTCTGACCGGCTATATGACCGCACAGGCTTTAGACCAGGCTTACTGATCGTACTGACTTTAAAACTATCTCTATGACCGGTTGGAATATGACCGCACAACCCCTCTAACCATCAATGTGACCGCACGGACCGACCGCATCGTAATTAACCCACCTCATTAATAACCTTACCGGGGACTACATAAAAATACAACCCAGGGAGAAAGACCCATAAAAAATAATCCTTCAAAAATATACGTTCCCAAAAATACGCCGAAAAAATTACGCATTTTGACTGATGGATAGCAAAAAAAAAAAAAAAAAAAAAAGAGAAATGAGTTATATTAATGGAAAATCTCATTAATGTCAAGTATCCTGGGGTGGAGCACTATTTTTTTTATTTTTCGTTTTTTTTTTTTTTAATTTTCCGAGGGAAGGCTGGAAAAATGCTTATTAATAGGAGTTTTCTGCCTGCGTAACCAAGCAAGGCGATTCTTTATGATGTGGATTAATGAAGGAGGTGGATTTTGGATTTTTATTTTTTAACCCTCTCCGATCGATGACCTGTTTAATTGATCTTTTTTTTTTTTTTTGCCTTTCTGGATCATCGTTTTTTGTGATGTGGATTTAATGATGATGGATTTTTTTTTTTTTTTTTTTGCTTTTCTAGCCCACGGACGTCTTTTTTTTTTTTTTTTTTTTCTGTTAATAGACGATTTTTTTCAGCTTAACATAGACTTCTGGAATGAAAAGGTCAGGCAGTGGCTTCGTTAATTCTTGTAACTGTGAGCGATTTTATTAAGTTAAGGAAGGAATTACTGGAGAGAGAGAGAGAGAGAGAGAGAGAGAATACACGAACGCACGAACCACAAGTAACCAGGCACTGGGAAACAAAAGCAGGGTTGTGGAAGAGTCATTTTAAGCAAGCAGTCAGTCACCCCCCAGACAAAGACGCACCCACACCACCACCTATATTACCAGGCTTTATGGAGGAGGGAGAAGGGAATTTAAGGGGGGGTAAGAAAGAGGATGGACGTGGCAGTAAGGGAAGAGGCATGAGAGTGGTGGAAAAAGGAAAAGAGAAATAAAAGGTGAGTGTTTAAGGTAGGAAAGAAGGGACAGGGATGTGGTGGTGAGAGAGAGAGAGAGTAGGGAAGGGAGTGTTGACCTAGAGACTGGGTGTGTGTGCTTAGTCCCCAGCCTCCCTCTCAATCCCCCATTCTCTCTCTCTCTCTCTCTCTCTCTCTCTCTCTCTCTCTCTCTCTCATCTCATCTCATCTCATCTCATCTCATCTCTCTCTCTCTCTCTCTCTCTCTCTCTCTCTCTCTCTCTCTCTCTCTCTCTCTCTCTCTCTCTCTCTCTCTCTCTCTCTCTCTCTCATGCATACAAGTTAAGCAAGTGAATGTAATCGTAATGTAACAGAACAAAAGCATGGACAAAAAGATATGTACAGTATATGCGAGGATGTGTGTTTGCTTGCGCGCTTGTGTGTGTGTGTGTGTGTGTGTGTGTGTGTGCTTGCGCGCGCGCGCAGATATGTATGTATGAGTGTCCACCTGCATGCGAATAATCAAAAACTCCGGTAACAAGCATTCCAAAAATAGCCACAAAGCATCCAAGGCAACATTTTACGAGCAAATTCGTCAACATTTCCCAAAGTTTGTTTCTTATACGTAAATACAAATTAATACGTTGGCTTGTATTCGTAAGTTATATGAAAGGAATTGAGTCCAAAAAACGTGAAGAGACCCGGTTAGAACTGAACTCCCTTCGTAGTGTGGTTGCATTCGAAGCTAAATTTAACTCGGGCCTGTGTTAAGTGTGTGTGTGTGTGTGTGTGTGTGTGTGTGTGTGTGTGTGTGTGTTACTCTCCCGTCTTCTTACAGTTTGTGAAATATTAAAATCTTTGTAAACGCATTAAGAAAGCATCTGTGATTAGAATCTCTTAGTACCAGGGAGAGAGAGAGAGAATTTTTGTTTCGAGGCGGATTTCTTTAAAACTCCCTCACAAAGAACTTCACCCGATACAGAAACACCGAACATGTCCAAGTAACAAGCAAAATGGTAACTAACAGAGAAGAGCAAAGAGACACGGGCCATGACGTCAGCAGATTAGCTTCCTCTCAGCATCCACGCCCCTCACATACATTACCCAGCTCCTGTGTCATTATCTCAGCCTCTCCTCCCAGGGCAAAATTTCTGGGTCCGGTTAAGGGGTTTTATGTTACCCCCGTGGCGGTGAGTCATCGTGGCTTCCCTGCGTCTTGTGTTGTCTTGGCAAGTGCAGTTTGGCGATTTTACGGCCAATCACGTTTTTATGACCCGTGGTTATAACTCACAGATGCTGTTTTGATACTACTGAGGGTTCTCTTCACAATGAAGAATATATATATATATATATATATATATATATATATATATATATATATATATATATATAATAAGACGTACCATACATGCATACACACATACATGTGTAGATATAGATACAGATTCGTAAAAAGATGGATAAGTAAATATACTATTGTATATACTTAATATAGGTACCGGTAAATAGATAGATCGATTACTGCGGATAGAAAGACAGATATATAATGTGTGTGTTTGTGTATTGTGCCAGCCTCAGGCACTTGATGACCAGGCCGTCCGGCTAAGTGCTTGGTATGCTGAGCCATCAGAGACACAATTAGGACCAGGGGCGGTGATCAGACATTAAGGAGGGGGGTTAATGTTCCCTCGCGCGCACACACACACACACACACACACACACACACACACACACACACACACACACACACACACACACACACACACACACACACACACACACACACACACACACACACACACACACACACACACAGACGGGAGTAGGTGTGCTGACGGGGCTGAAGCTTTAGTTATTCTTCATTTTCATTGTATTTTTCTCCTTTTGATGATGTCATATTTAGTTCCCTGCGACCTTGCGTGGCATTTTAACCTAACTTTTGTCATACGGTGCTGGAGAGAGAGAGAGAGAGAGAGAGAGAGAGAGAGAGAGAGAGGGGGAAGGGAGGTAGAGAATAAAATTGAAGATGATACTTTAATTTTAGCAAAGATACGCTGCTAAACAGAACAAGCCACGTAAGCTGAATAATCCCTGGCTCATGTGATTGGTTCTTAGCTGAATAAAATCGTCTTGCTTTAACTAGAGAAATACTTCTGGAGAGACGACAATCGGAGGGACAGTGATAACAGTATTAACACTCTCGGGCTTCTGTTCTCACCCAGCTGAGTAAAAACGTCTGGAGTTAGCTATATAAAGCACTAGAGTAGACGCGTTCATGAGAGGGTTGATAAATTAATACCAGGCTAAAAATGCTGACTCGCCGATATCACCCCCGCTGAGGGTAGGGTAAGTCTGAGCTCAGCAGAACCTTGTGGGGCCTCCTGATCTGAACCCCCCTACCCCTCCCCCCGACGGCAGTTGGTCACGCCGCATTACCCCCGCTCCTCACACAATCAAATTAATCCACGCTGAAAGACGGGACCCCAGCCGTCGCTACTTTGGCTACGCTACCCCACCCCTCCCCCTCCCCTACTCCACCCCAACCCCCCACCCTCTCCCCTACGCCACCCAACCCCCCACCCTCTCCCCTACGCCACCCCAACCCCCCACCCTCTCCCCTGCGCCACCCCAACCCCCCACCCTCTCCCCTACGCCACCCCAACCCCCCACCCTCTCCCCTGCGCCACCCCAACCCCTCACCTTCTCCCCTACGCCACCCCAACCTCTCACCCTCTCCCCTGCTCTCCCCTCCCTATCTTCCATGCATCTTTACCCTGCGCTGTTCTCTCCCCTCCCCTCCATCTCTCTCTCCTATGCTACATTCCCCATCCCGCTCCCCACTCCCCTCCTCCTTCCTCCTGCTCTACCCACCCCACTCCCTCAACACACTTCCCCCATCCTCATCTCCCCTGCACTACACTCCCCACCCGCTTCTGCTTCTCCCACAAGCTACCCTCCCCAACGCTATCTTTCCTGCCTCCCCCCCTCCGCTCCCTCGCATTGCTTTTAATTCCTTTCCCATTCGCAACCCGGAAGCCCACCACTTGACCAGCGGCCTTCTATTCAACAGCACAACATCGACCATTGAGGGCCATGTTCAAGGGAAAGATTAGGATATAGATATATTTTGTGTCGGCCCTTTTTACCTTCCTTTCAGTCGATAGGTGTAACTCTTGAGCTTTCTTCTTCGGCTGAGAAATTGTTGTATTCCTATTCTTTTTGCATGGGAAATTGTTTTAGTCTAAGCATTCTGTAAGAGAAATTTCTCCTGTGTTAGCCAGAATAAAACCGACGTGATGGCACTAAAGGGATTAACATTATAAACTTTGAGTTTTGGAGAGAGACTGTTACATTGGTTAGAATCACTATGTAGTAGATTCTCAGTATGCCCTAGTTGTTTTTTATTTGTTTAATTTTTTGTTCATTTATCTCCATTGGTGATTATGATTTTGGTCTCGTAGGTGTATAAATTGCTTGTTGCCTAAGTTTCCTCATTCCGCTTCACATATTGAGTTCCTTTGTGCTTTACACTGCATTACTTCATAGTGATGCACTACACTGTCACCCCTCACACTTCTACAATGCAACCTTGCTCGCAAGCACACACACATGCACGCTGGCGCGCACTTCAACCACCCTGTAACTCATAATTTATATATTTCTAGCCCTTCTTCTCCTGTCGTATTTCGGTCGCATTCTGCAGCTCTTTTAAGACACGACGACGACGATAATGATGATGATGATGCAGTAATTAAATGGAAACTTCAATTCCCCCTGTCTTTATCATTCCGCATTTATTCCTCTCGTCCATCTCCCTGATTTAGTCCCCCCTTTGGCCCTTCCCTCGTTTGTTCACTAATTTTCTGCCAGACATAAAAACGGGCTATAATTTTCTGGGTGACGACAACGACCATCCGGGGCGAGTCAGACATTTATCACATCTCTGACCCTTCTTCCTCTTGCATCTCTTCCCTCTTCCCTCTTTTCTCGTCCCTCTTCCCTCTTCCCACTTTTCTTGTCCCTCTTATCTTCCCTCTCTTCTCTTTCCTCTTTTCTTTTTCGTCATCTGTCTCCTGCTCTTTGGTCCTGTCAGTTCCTTTCGTCCCCTCATTCTTCCTAGTTTTCTTGTCCGCTTTCTCATCTATATCTTTCTCTCGTCTCTTCCCTTCTTAGTCTCCCCTTTCATCTTTTCTCTTTTTATATTAGTTTTCTTCTGACGCCCTGTCCATCTTTTTTCCTAATCCATTCTATATTTTCCCCTTTCACCTTTGCCCCTACAGCGCTCTCGTCTTTCATATTTCTCCCTTTTTCTTCCTTCCGGGTTTATCGTCTATTTTATTTCCTGTTTTTTCCTTCATTTCTCCCGTTCTTCTTTTGCCTCTCTCTCTCTCTCTCTCTCTCTCTCTCTCTCTCTCTCTCTCTCTCTCTCTCTCTCTCTCTCTCTCTCTCTCTCTCTCTCATATCACTCTTCTTTCATTCCTGTCATCGCTCTTTGCTGCCTCTTTCCTCCTTTTCCTTCTTACAACTAGCATCCCCTTCATAGCTTCGTCTTTCTCGATCTCTTTCATCTCCTCCTTGCCCCCTCTCCATGCACAACAGCCTCTCTTGTTCCCTCATTCCTCTCTCTCCCTTCCCTCTGTCTTCCCTCATCCCTCTCACTCTCCACTTTGTCCTCCCCTCCTTTCCCTTTGTACTCCTTCTTCCCCCTCCCATCCTCAGCTTCCCTCCCCTTTTTCCCCTTTCCCACCCCTGTCCACTTCTTCTCCTCTCCAGTATGCCTCCTTCTCTCTCTCTCTCTCTCCCCCTCCCCATTACTCTTCCCCTTCCTTATCCCTCCGTCTTCACCATCGTTCCCTTCATCCTCTCTTCTCTGCTTCACTCTCTCCCTTCCGTCCCCCGTTTCTTTCGTCCCCCTCTCATCCTCATTTTCTCAGGCAATAAAAACAACTCCTAAATCAGACACTCCTACGGCCTGAGTGAGTTATACCCAAAACATCATAATTTTCCTCGTATTCTGTTGTCCCCCCCTCACATTACTCTAATTTTTCATTCCCATTTTCTTCTTGGCCATTGTAGTTCTGAGAGGTTGCGTTTTGGTCTTATTTTTATGTACGAGGGAGCTAGGGCTACGGTGCGAGTGGATGGTGAGCTGAGTTCTTTGATCTCAATGTGGGACTGAAACAGGGGTGTGTGATGTCTCCATGGCTGTTTAATATATATATGGATGCGGTTGTAAAGGAGGTGCAGGGTAGGGCAGTGGATGTGGGGGTGGCCCTAATGAATGAGGGTGAGATTTGGAAGCTTCCGGTGTTGCTGTTTGCTGATGATTCAGTATTGTTGAGTGAAGATGAATGGGAGTTGCAAGGTTTGGTGAATGAATTTGGGACAGTGTGTAGGAGGAGGAATCTGAAAGTTAATGTAAACAAAAGTAAAGTTATGGTGTTTGAGAGGAATGAAGTCACAGAGTGTGCAGTGAGATTGGATGGTGAGGATATGGAGAATGTGAGTGCATTCAAGTACTTGGGTAGTGTGATGAGTAAGGATGGAACTTTGGGGGATGAAGTACGTGAAAGGGTACAGCAGGGAAGAAAGGTTGTTGGTACACTGAAAGCAGTGATGAGAAATAGGGAGGTGAGTATGGAAGTTAAGAAGTCACTGCATGATGGTATTGTGATCCCTACCCTGACGTATGGAAGCGAGGCGTGGACCTTGCAAGAGGAGAACAAGTCAAGAGTGAGAGCAGTGGAAATGAGTTACTTGAGAGGAGCATGTGGAGTGACGTGGAGGGACAGGTTGACGAATGAAGAAGTGAAGGAACGTTGTGGGGTAGATGTGGATGTGGTTGAAAAGATTAGGAGAAATACACTGAGGTGGTTTGGACATGTGGAGAGAATGGAGAATGAAAGACTGACTAAGAGGGTGTATGTAGGTGAGGTGGAGGGAGGGAGAGGTAGACCGAGGATGAGGTGGAGGGATGGAGTTGAGAGGTATATGAGGGAGGGGGGGGTGAGTTGGGGGGATGGGAGTCAAATGGTGGGTGACAGAGTGACTTGAAGGCGTTTTGTCTGCGGCCACCCTTTGCGGGATTAGGGCGTCGGGCTATAGATAGATAGATAGATAGACAAAGGAACTTACGAAAGATCTCTTATGTTGAAGGGGATAATGAAAGTTACACCTGACCACTATAATTTGAACAATTTAATTTATGGTGAACAAGGTCATGTGGTGAAATTAGGTATAAAGTAAAAAAAAAAAATCGTAGTGAAGGGGTTAGTATTTGCACTGCTAGTCATATTATATTACGTAATTATGAGGAAATAACTCCTTCTGACTGATGACGTATTTAATTGCCTCATTCTGACAGGTGACGTCATCCTACCTGGGGAGACCTTGACTTATATTCACGTCGGTTTAGGAGGCTCCCTAGCACCTCTTCCTCAGCGATTTATTTTCGGATACAGCTGGTTAATATAGATTTGTACGCAATTTTTTAAAGGCTTGGTGATATTGGAATGATTTAATAAGTGTAATAAGCAAAATAAATCGCTGAGGAAGAAGGGTTAGGGAGCTTCCTTAACCGAGTAGAATATGAACTTGTGTATTGAAGGGGTCAGTGAAGGCGATATCTTACCTCTTTAGTTCCCAAAGTCTCTCCAAAGCTGAAAAAATTGCCTGGAGACTGTAGGAATATAAAAATTGTCACCAGGTTAAAAGAGTTGAAAAAATCGAATCGAGAAATTGTTACAAAAAAAGAAAGAAAGAAAAACTAATTACAAATACTTTATGTTCGTACAAGACACTGAGGAAAGGACGTGGGATTATTTTAACTTTTCATCTAAGCGCACCACATTGTAAAGTCCTGAAAATCCAGTAATGAGCTGTGTGTGAAATTCAGCACGAAAAAAAAAAAAAATTGGCGCTGTTGGTAAAAAGAAATATTACTTACTTTTTCAGTAATAATCCTTTTATTTTTGGTCATGGGGACCATTATGTATTATTTTTAGATCCCTAGAGGCATTTTGTCGTGGCTGCATGGATAGACTCTGATATTAGGCTTTTGATAAGTAAATGAGTTTAATCTGGTGTCGTAGGGCCTTGTTTCCAGCAGTAATGCCTTATCATAAAAGCTTTTTAAATCGTAGTTCAGTAAATATAAGACTCCCTTTTTTTATTTTATTGGCTGCCTATAGCCCCCAACCTTTTCTCTCAGGTGACTTTTTTTTTTTTTTTTTTTTTCCGGAACTTCCCAGGGATCGAGACTAGAAACAGTTTTGTCACTGAGTTACTGTGTGGCTAAGAACAGTTACCTTTCGTCAACCAGCCTAGTGCCGCCATCACACGCCAGCCTGTGTTGTCATATCGCGGGACTCATTCTCTGTTGTGAGGTTAGGCAAGTGTTGACTTTTAGCGAACTCGGTGTTTAATCTCTGAGAAGTAGAAAAACTGGAAATCAGATGGTTAGGTTTTGGAAGGCGGTCGGCATCCCTGAGTTTTGTTTTAGGACGCACGATTTTTTAGATATTTATTTATTTATTTATTTATTTATTTATTTACTTGGCTCAGCTTTCTTCCGCGAGCCAGGGAATTGTCAAGTGTCTCCAGAATTTTCGTTTATGTAGTTGTGATTTTTGAGGTTCGGTCAGATTTTATTCTTGCAACGAGCATGCAGTTTTATCTGGCTTATGGAAAACCTTTTCGTAGTAAAAGGATAAATAGACAGACAGACAGACAGACAAACAGACAGACAAACAGATAGATAGACAGATGTTTAGGAAGGTAGGTAGATAATGAATTTTGTCTGATCTCTCAAATCATGCCTCTCCTAAATTGAGTTAAATTATCTGGAGGCAACATGAATGAAATAAAAACATCCTTGTGCTTAGATAGATCGATGGAAAGTTAATGAATTATGTCTGATTAATTCATTTCTCGCCTCTCCTTAAGTGAGTAAAATCCTCCGGAAAGAACAGAAGTGCAATGAAAAATGACACTTGCGCAGTAGTAAGAGTTAATATCATCAGTAATTCCATATTTTGCGATATAAATACCCTTTTTTATCACGTAGTTCATGTGAAACAACACTGTGGCTCCCCCCCTCTACTTTTTTATGTGTTAAATTCATTGTGCCTTTTCAATGACAAAACAGGAATTGGTGCGTCCAGGCGGAGACTCACACAATAGGCCCATTGTCAGGACCAGGCACACTCCAACCTTCATTAAAACATTTATATAAAAGCCCAAACGCACTGTCTCACTCGCTCACCCACTCTCACTCACTCACTCATTCAGGTGCTTGCTCACTCGCGCAGTCATCGGTACACTGCAAGCTTCATTTAAACGTTCATATAAATGTCCACTCACTCACTCACTCACTCACTCACTCACTCACAAAAACTCACTCACTCACTCATTCTGTACTGTCCAAATGTCCATTGGCGAGGCTTGGGAGGATTTTACTTTGCATTTGTGATTTGTGTTGCCATTAATTACAGGAGAGAGAGAGTGGAACCAAGGTAGAGATAAGTTGATGGAGAGCTAGATAGACCGATAGATAAACCAGTACATAGATAGATATGAATATAGGTAGATGGATAGATAGATAGATAGATAGATAGATAGGTAAGCAGATTTAGTGTCATTTTCATAGTGAGAATTGATAGTTTTTTTTTTTTCTTCTTTACAGGGTGAGTACCGAATTGAGATGTACAAGAATGAGAATACCCAATACTTTATATAAATCCAAGGCGCTCAGTAAAGTTCAAGTCATCAGTAGAGCCACGTAAGTAAAGTTCTTTTTTTTTTTTTTACGTGGTTATTGTCTTTCGTGCCTGTTATTCATGTGATATAATGTTAGTTTTCTTTTTTTTTTCTATTTTACGTAGGTGTCGTCTTCCACGATAGTTACACAGTACAAACGTAAAAAAATAACATGACAAGCACGTGAAGAAATTGGCGTGAAGAACATGTCATTTTTTTTTTTTTTTTACGTGGGAATTGTCTTTCACGTCAGCTTATTCTTGTGATTGTCATGTTGAAATGTGTGGGAGAAAATACTGTTTGCTACTTAAAAGTCCACTCGGATGCACCGTAAATGTTCGTGCTTAGGCTTCAGAACCTAAGAAATGCCAAGTAAGTATATTTTTTTTATATTTATCTATTGCTTTATAATTATTTTCTGGTCATTTATTACTGTTTGGGGGGTATTGCAACTTGTTATATATTTTTTGTGGGTCTGTTTCCTACGTATTTTCTACTCTGCATATATACAAATTTAAAGTTTGTTTCCCTTTTATGTGTATGGGCATGTAGCGGAATGGTTCTTACTCAGTTTTATATATATATATTTTTTTCTCGCCATAAATTACTATCTATATATAGTTGCACGAGTATAAACATTTTTCGCTGGTAAAAGTCAGTACTGTCGTCTTAATGCTAGTACCATATTTGACACGTACAACTCCCTATTCTTCGTCGAGAGAGAGAACTTCTTTTCGTTAGAAGCAGGTTAACAGTATTATTTCTCGTCATATATACCTGTTAAGAACTTTTTACGTCGTCCGGGTTTGTGAGACTTAACCGCTTATATTATTCCCTAAATGCGAGTTACCTTTTCTCATAAATAAGAACTGGATCTTGTATTCTTTGGTTAATTTATTTCTTACCACCTACACACCAGTATACCCTGTCTGCTAAAAATTGGCTTAAAATTGCTGTCCCTCTGTCTTGAATGCTGAGTTGTAACAAGTAATTAACGTCAGAGTATGGTGCTAGTCATGAAGAAGTGCTGTGGAATAGAGCCATAGCATTGTCTTTTTCTCCAGCCGAGGTACGTGAAATAAACTGCAAAAAGACGAAAATCGGGGCCACGTTAGCGTAAAAACGGTATAGTTAAGCATTTTGTGTGTTATCGTGTGTGTCCTGTTTTGTAGTGATATAGCGATTCACCTTTTTTCTTTTTTCAGTGATAAATAAGGACGAAGGAGGTATGTGTTCTTTCGAAACGGGAGATAAATAGATAGATAGATATAATTTTGTGTTATTATCATTTGTAGGTAGAATTAAGAAGATAGAAGACGATCTCGTGGGATAAGAGAATGAGTAACGTAGCCAACCCTAAGTATAAAGAGTTTCCCAGCGGTATTCCCTGCTAATTAACAAACACGGGATGATATCAGTATTAACGGGCTTAGGAAGTAATCTATTTAGCTGCCCCTTTCTCTCTCCCCCCCCCTCTCTCTCTCTCCCTTCCCTAGTCTCCCCCAAGAGTTGTAACAAAGTCCACTAAGTTTGTGTCTCTTGGGAGGGTGGGGCTTGAGGGGAGAGAGAGAGAGAGAGAGAGAGAGAGAGAGAGAGAGAGAGAGAGGAGGGAGGTGGTAAGGGAGGTGGAAGGAGAGTGAGAGAAAAGGAAGAGGAGGAAGGTGAGGGGGGGGATAAGGGCGGAGAGAAGTAAAAAAAATAATGAGGGAAAATGAAAGACAAGAGAGAAAGAAAAAGAGATAGGAGCAAGTAGAAAGTAATGATTGAGGGGAAATGAGTGAAGGGAGAACTATATAAAGAATGACAAAGAGAGAGAGAAACCAAAGAAATGAGAGAGAGAGAGAGAGAGAGAGAGAGAGAGACAGAGACAGAGACAGAGACAGACAGAGAGAGAGAGAGAAATAATAGGCCTGAGTAGAGAGATAAGAGAAGCCTAAAAAGAAAAGGGGAGATGGCCAAAGTTCAAGGAGGAAAAAGCCTCCTCAAAAGTGGACGTGTCAAAGGGTGTTTACCAAAAGGGGGGATCGAACCCAGGCTCTAGGGGGGGGTGGCAGGGTTTAATTAAGGGGATGACGTATGTGCTCCCTCGATAGTGTCCTTAGGTCTGGTGCTGACTGCCTGCTGATTTTATGTATATATTTAATGTATCCCTGCTGACGAATTAATATTTTGGTGACCCCCTGCCTTCTAATTCATATATTGCTAACTCTCTGCAGACTAATTATTATATTGCTGACTCCCTGCTGACTGATTCTTATGTTTGCTGACTCCCTGCTGATTAATTCGTATATTGCTGACCTCCTGCTGACTAATTCATAACATGCTGACTATTGATATCTTGCTGTCTTCCTGCTGACCTATTTACTCCTTGCTGACTGTTTATTCCTTGCTGACCCACTGCTGACTTGCTCATATATTTGCTGACTCCCTGCTGACTTCTCATAGCTTTACTCTTATTTAAACCTTTGGGTGTATAGAATAAAATGCATGATAGTACCCAACCCCTTCATTACAAGGTCGCCTTTGACACATGTTGCGAGGAGAATGTAGTTTGCATACATGACACAAAGGAGAGTATTAGTGGACATGTGTGGAAATGAAATGATAGGAATGTTTACCTTTTTAATTGATATTCCAAGCTGCTAACCACGAAAATAGGAAGAGCAGGAGACCAAATTTTAGTAATATGTTTGTTTATCTGTGTCTTTTTTATCTCTGTTTACCTGTCAACGTCTGTCAGTCTAGTTTCTTCTGTATTCCCTACACGCCTATCTATTGTCTGTCTATTTACCTGTCTATGTACATTTCATTCTACTCTCTTTCTCTTCACCGTGCACACCACACAACCTGTCAGTATGTCTACCTGTCTTCCTACTTTTCTCCCTCAATATCCATCCCTCCTGTTCACCCTACCTTTCTGTCTACCTGTACTTCTTCCTGTCTGTGTGGCTGCTCCCTCCTTCCTGTCCCTTCACCCCACCCCCTACCTCTCCTTCACCCACACCTTATTATGGAAGACCTACAGCTCACCTTCTCCTTCCCTAGGCTTTCCATAATTTCCTCCCTTCTCACACACACATTTTCCCTCTTTTTTTAGCGTTTTTATTTCTCTCCATATCTTCTTTTTCTCTCCCCAGTTTTTTTCAGACAGTAATCTTGGAAGCCTAATCTTTTTTAATGCCTTATTTCATTTACTTCAGACTGTATTTTCATCATATTTTTCTTCACTTTTTTTTTTTTTAAATTTTCAGATGCTCATTTTAGGATCCTAACCATTAAAGTGTGTGTGTGTGTGTGTGTGTGTGTGTGTGTGTGTGTGTGTGTGTGTGTGTGTGTGTGTGTGTGTGTGAAGAGATTAAAGAAGACTATAGCTAACCCCTCCAGGTCTGAAAGTTTTCTTATGCTCGGTAAATCAACCACAAAAGCACACCTTTCTTCATCTTTTCACATTTACAGTCGTCTCCTTATTTACTGTTATCCCTTGTATACATTTATATATCATATGCTCACCATCGTACATTCATCAGTTTCATTCATCACCCGTACTCCGTCATTCATTCATTTGCTGCACACTTTACTTATTCACTTCTTGCACACTTTCATTCATTCTTGGCTGCATAGTTTCATTACATCTTTTGCATGCATGCATTCATTCATTCATCCATTCATTCATTCATTCATTCATTCATCCATCCATCCATCCATCCATCCATCCATCCATCCATCCATCGATCCATCCAGCCAGCCAGCCATTCATCCATCCATCCATCCATCCATTCACTCATTCATTTTTT
Source organism: Coenobita brevimanus (assembly GCF_032717465.1). Lineage (NCBI taxonomy): Eukaryota > Metazoa > Arthropoda > Malacostraca > Decapoda > Coenobitidae > Coenobita > Coenobita brevimanus. Next base: position 6,149,486 of record NC_137017.1, on the reverse strand, counting down.
ATATTCTCTTTCATCTCTTTCTCACTTCCATTTATCTCTCTCACATGTATTCTTCTACGCAGTAATTGTCTAAGGCCAGACCATATTAAATTATTCCCCTCCTCTCCCCTCGTTTTCCCCTCTCCCCTGTGGCCTTCTTCTCCCCTCATGCCCTTTTCTTCCTACTTTCCTCCTTCCTCTCTCCCTGCCTTCCTTCCTCTCCCTTTCCACCTCTCCTCCCTGTGTTTCTTCAGTGTTTCCCGTATAGTTCTACTCTCAGCCCCCTTTCTCCCTAATCCTATGTACCTCTTCTCTCGCCCCTCTCCATCTCTTTGTCTTAATTCTCTCTCTCTCTCTCTCTCTCTCTCTCTCTCTCTCTCTCTCTCTCTCTCTCTCTCTCTCTCTCTCTCTCTCTCTCTCTCTCTCTCTCTCTCTCTCTCTCTCTCTCTCTCTCTCTCTCTCTCTCTCTCTCTCACACACACACACACACACACACACACACACACACACACACACAACCCCTTCATTACTGTGGCGCCTTATACATTAATCTTAGTACCAACAGACGATTTTCTTCACCTTAAAAAGAAAAAAAAATGGAGGCGAAGGAGTTAATGAAGGTTTTTTTCTTTCTCCTCCAGTTAGAAAAATCTCTCCTACCCTAAAAATAGATATCATCGTGGTGAAAAGGTTGATGTCTAAAACTTACACTCCCTGTTTCCTATTCTGTCATTCATTCTCTCTCTCCTGTCTCCCTTCCTCCCTCTCCCTTTCCCTCTTCCTCCTTCTCACCCACTCCCTTCCCCCATCTCCTCTCTACCTCCCTCCTCTCTCACTCCTCTCTCTCCCCTCTCATTTCCCCTTTCCCTAGATCTTAAGGCTGCCATTTTCGCCACGAGGGGTCCGTCTCCTTCCCCTCTCCACTCCCCCTCCCTTATGTGTCTCTCCTTCTTTCCCTTTCTCTTTCTCCCTCTCTTCTCTCATTCCCCCCCCCCCATTGTTTTTTTTCTCCCAAGTTCTTCATTTCTTCTTTTTCTAGGTTTACTCTCTCCCCTCCTTCACATCATGCCCCCTTCCTCTCCCTCTCTCCTCTATATACTCTCCTCTCCCCACTTGTTCTCCCCCTTCCCCTGTTCTTTCTCCTCCTTCGTTCCCCTTTCTTTTCTTTCTCGTCTTCTTTCCCTCCCTCTCCCCCTTCCAACATATCCATCCTCCTCCTCTCCCCTTCTTGTTCTCCCTCTCTCTATCTTACCCCTCTTTCCCTTCTGTTTTGCCCTTCGTTTCCTTCCTCACCCCTACTCTGTATCCCTCATCCCTGTCGTTCCCTGTCTTCTCTCTTTCCTTTCCCTCTCCCCTCTTTTCTTCCCATATCCTTTCATTCTTCCTCTTTCTCCATCTTCCTTCCTTTCACCCTTATGTCTCCTCATTCCTCCCCTCCCCCTCTGTATCCCTCCCCCCTTCCTCCCCCTCTCTCCCCTCTCTCCTGCCTCTCTCTCCCCTCTCTCCTTCCCCTCACCCAAGATCTTAAGACGTTCATTTTCGCCAGAGGGGTCCGTCTCCCTTCTCTCGCCACCCGAGGATTTAAACACCACTTCAAAATAATTACCATCTTGGATATATTTCTCCGCCGCCTCTCTACCTCAACTTTGGCGCTATTTTCCCTCCGTTATTGCTATTTTTTCCCGTCTGTTTCCCCCCCCCCCTACTTTTTTTCCCCTGTCTGAGAGTACCGTTGCTATTTTTTTTTTCCTTTTTTGGATGTAATTGGTGTGTTATTTTTTTCTCAATTTCTTAATGACATATATTTTGCCACTTTTCTTACTCGTGGTTATTGTATTGAACTTTTGTTGTTTTGCTCTGTGTTCATAGTTTGTATTGATAATGTAATTTTTCTTCCCGTGTAACTAATTTTCTTTCTACTTTGCTTTTCTTCCATAATTTCCTTTCTTCGATTGGTATATTTCACGTAATTCTTCCTCCCGTCTCTCCCTTCGTGGCCACCTGAGGATTTACGCTCATGTAAAATAATGACGATTTTGGTAATATATCGAACATTATTCCCCTCAACTTTGCCACTATTTTCCCCTCTTATTGCGAATGGTAGTTTTATTAGGATTTTTTTTTATTATTATTATTATTATTATTTTCGTCGTTGCAAAATTTTTCGTCTTATCTGTCTCTACTCTCTTCGTCGTCACTTTTTTTTCTCTTCTGTTTTTGGCTTCGACATTTGTATATAGTGCCAGTGTTTCTTCTTCATTATGTGAGAGTTACGTTGCTATACACACACACACACACACACACACACACACACACACACACACACATATATATATATATATATATATATATATATATATATATATATATATATATATATATATATATATATGTTTTGGTTGAGATATTGTAAATCTTCCTTCCTCTCGTCCTCCACTCCCACCCTGGCCACCCGACTTAGACCAGTTCTTTATGTATTTCTTGTTTTTCTCCACCACTTCATTCCCTTAACTTTGGCACCATTTATAGTCGTGGTCGGGGTGTGAGTTATCCTCGTTTTATTTATTTTTTTACTTTTTTTTTTTTTTTACAGAGGATGATCAGGGGATGGGAAAGCAAATTAAATATGATTACATGTTCAAAATTTTCTTTTTGTTGTAATAAGTATATATTTGTGTATCTTTTTATGTATTCGTTTATTTTGTTTATTTTTGTTGGGCGTCTATCTTTCTTGTGCCCATGAACACTATTTTTTTTCTTTTTGAGTAATATAACTCTAATGGTTTTTCGCCTTCATAGCAATTTTATCCTAGTTTCTGGTGTCGAAATGTGTTACCAGATATCTTATCATATATGTATTTACTTTCCTGCAGTGATGAACGCCTTTTTTTTGCTTCATATCCTTATTTTTTTTCTCGATATCTTCTACTCGACCTACTACCTTTTCTGTCTCGAGTCTTTCACCTGGTCTTCAACTCATGCATCTTTTAATGCCCCTTATTGTTCACTTAGACCCCTTTTTCCTCCACTGTATGACCCTTTCTTCCCAGCCCATTAACCACCCCCCTTCCTTATAATACCCCTTTTCTTTACCCCTATTAACATTTTCCTCACTATAATATAAATCCCCTCTCTTTTCCACAGTAGACTTTCTTCTTACCTTTCATAGTTCCCTCATCTTCCTTTTCCATTCCAGGTTCTTTTCATTTCCCTTTCCCTTCTCTTTCTAATCTAGCTCCCCTCTTTCCGCCTTTCCTCCTTATTTTTTCCTTCTCTCAGGATCATATTTCCTCAGATTCTTCCTCAAGACTCACCAGCTCCTTTATGCCTCCTTTCGTTTCCTTTAATAACCCCTTCGTAAACCTCATAAACCACCTCCTCTCCATATTTTTCCTTTTCATTAAACCCCCTCGATTCCCTTTATGTGTCTCTCTTTCCCTCTGTGTCTCTTTTTTTCCCTCAAAGATCCACATCCTTTTCCCTTAAACCATTTTTCCTTTTTCTCAATAACTTTCCTAAATAAACCATTTTCTTTCTCCTCATCACCCCCTCTCTTTACCTCTTTTAGCCCCTTGCTCCTCCCTCCTTTTCCTCCACTTAACCCCTTTATCCCTTCTCCATAATTTCCTCTTTGTCCCCCATACTGACCCTCTTGGCCCTCTTATAAAAGCACCCTCTTCCTCCTCTTAACCCTGTTAGTCCCAAGATGCCCTTCTTAAGTTGAGTAAAGTCGTTTGTCGTTAACCAAAATGAAATATGAAAGGCATCTTGGAATGAAGTTTTTTTTTTTCAGTAAGGCCTTTCATCGTTTCTCCTTCATAAAACATCCCATTCCCCTTTTTTCACGTCTACCTCTGCCTCCCATATAACCCCACCCCTTCTATTCCATACCTTAAGGCTTTACTACTCCCGTACTCCCTATCTCTTCCCTCTTAGCTTCCCATACTATCTTCATGTCTCCACTTCTTTATCTCTCTCCATTCCTCTCTCTTTCGCTCCTTTTTCAACCCCTCTTAATCTCCCCCATACACTCCCCTCCTACCTCCGCCTCCACCTTGTCTCCCCCCAGCCGTAAGGAGTGAGGGAAGGGGCCCGTAATGACATGAAGGTGGATGATCCCGGTGTGTGTGTGTGTGTGTGTGTGTGTGTGTGTGTGTGTGTGTGTGTGTGTGTGTGTGTGTGTGTGTGGTTAGGGGGCCCCACGCACCTGATCACGTCCTGATTAAGAGGCTCATGCTATTAAGGGGGATTGGCTCACCACGGCGCTAGGGTGACGAAATAAGGGGTGAGGGGGATGACGATACAAGGGATGGACGAGGTGACGGCTGCTGGGGTGACGAAAGAAGCGGGAAAAGAAATAAGGGATGAGGGAATGACGCCTGCGAGGGTGACGAAAGAAAGAGGAAAGTAATAACGGGTGAAGAGCTGACGAAAGAAGGGAGAAGAGAGAGAGCGGGTGAAGAGCTGACGGAAGAAGGGGGAAGGGAAGATAGAGAAGTGGAGGAAGGTGGATATACAGAGCAAGGGGAAAAATGAATAGGGGGTGTAGGGGTTGATGAAATAAATAGTGGTGATGAAAGAAAAAAAAGATAAAAATGGGTGGAGGAAAGATGGAATGATGATGAAAGAAGGTTTAAAGAACAGAGCAAAATAAGAGCTAGTGATGAGAAGAGAAGATGCTGTGAAGAAGGTAAGGGTTATTCAACAGTGAGAATATAATGGACGAAACAAATATTATAAATTAGGTTTTGGTGGTGTTTGATTTTTTTTTTTTTTTTTTTTGGGGGGGAAGGGGGTAGAGGACGCATTAAATTTCATGATGTGTCGTGTGAGAGATTATTTGATTAGCATTGGGGTTCTCAGAAATCAGGAAGACCGGAATGGCACGTCGTCAACGGGGTGTGTGGTAATGTGATTTTCATGAGGTCTGAGCAACTAATCGGCATATTCCATGTCTTGTCGCCACCCGGGAGTAATGTGAGGGAGTGGAGGAGAAGGTAGAAGGTGGAGAAGATTGTAGTAGATTATAGTAGGTCTTGTTGCTGTAGGAAGGAAGGTAGAAAGATAAGTAGATGCAATTGGTAAGAATTAAGATGAGGGAGTGATGGAACAGGTAGAAGGCAGAGAGTATTGTTGATCCTGTTGCTGTAGGAAGGAAGGTAGAAAGCTAAGATGTAGATGTAGATGGTAAGAATTAAGATGAGGGAGCGGTGGAGAGGCTAGAGGGTGGAGAAGATTGTAGCAGGATTTGTAGCTATAGTTAGGAAAGCAGATTGATATGGAGGAGAGATAGATGGTGGAGAATAGGTAAAAGAAGCTTGTTTTGTTAAAGAATGGAAGGCAGGCGATACAAATAGATGGCGGGGATAAGACGGAAATAACTCTTTTTGCTATAGGAGGGAAAGTAAGTAGTTGTGGGGGTATGGAGGAGAGACAGATAGTGGAGAATAAAACTAAAGAAGCAACTGAAGAAGCTTTTATTAGTGTACTGAGGAAGGAAGAAAGAATGGACTAGATGGAAGGATAAGATTTAAGTCTTGTTGCGTCAGGAAAGAAGGAAGATAAACATGCAGGATAGGTAGTTGGTGAAGAATGAAGAATAATATTAAAAGTGTTGTTGATTTAGAAAGGTCGGCAGGAGTGAGAGAGAGAGGGAGAGACGGTCGAAGATGGGTTTGACGGTCTTTGTGTATTTGATCTAAGACGGAATGTAGAAGTATCTTAGACGGTGAAGGATGAATGTAAAAAAGTTCTTGTCGGTACAGGAAGAAGAGAAAAGTGGAGGATACGAACTAACATGCTGATTGTGTTGCCGTATATTTAAGGATATTGAGGATGACTACAATTAATTTGAACTCTTTCCGTGCGATGACGTCTTGGTTTATCTGTAATTCTTTAGACGATTTTATTCAGCTTCAGATTCCCTCCTCCATGGAAGTGGTTGATAAAGGGCATATCTAACCCCTCTAATTCAGAAGTCTACCTGTCTGAATACAGTCACCTGGTAGTTGTATGAGTAGCCCATCATCGGTCCCCTACACTTCTGAAGGGGCAAAAAAGGGGTGGATAATAGATGGATGAATGAAATAGGAAAACAAATAAACAAGAAATCTAAGTGAAAGGGTTAATGTTCACTCCTAATGGGAAAAAACAAGAAAACAAAAGACGAAAGTGAGCCGTCTTAATGTTTAGAAAGAATGTAAGAAATGAACCCTAGAAATGACCTGCTTCTTGTCCCTAAGGAGTGGGCGAGGGAGTCATTACGAGGGAGCCTGGGAGAAAATGTATGCGTAGGAGGGGGCGACAGCAGGGCGCAGAGGAAAGGAGGAGGGAAATGGGAGGTATAGAAGAGAGGTGAAAGAAGAGAGGATGGAAGAGATTGGGGGTTAAAGATAAGGAAAGGAAGACAATGGCGACAAAGAAGAGGAGAAGGAGAGTAAAGAAAAGAGAAGAAAAGATTAATGAATAGATATAGAGGAGGAAAGAAAAGTGGAGAGTTTCAGAAAAGGAAGAGAGGGGTGGGAACAAACAAGTTAGAGAAAGAAGAAGGGAAGAAGGAACAGGGAAAAAGAGAGAAGAAAGAAGTGAGCGAAAAAAATGAAGAGGGCAGAGAAAAATGAGGGTGGAGAGGAATGGTATGAAGAAGAACACCAAAAAGACTGGGGAGAAATAAATTGAATGGGGAGAGGAGTAATGCAAAGATGAGGTAGGATGGCAAAAGAAGGGAATAAAGAAGAGGAGGGGGAGGAAAGGAAATAGGAGGAGGAGAAGAAGGAAAGGAAGGAGTAGGGGAGGGTGATCAAGATAAGGTGGCTCGCTGCTTCACTTGTGCCTCGAGGCGTCAGTGGGGGCGACACTCGTCTCATGGGTAAATTGACTCATTAGCATCTGCCACTCGCCTCCCTCTGACTCATCCCAGCCCTCTCCAAGCCCCTCAAGCCCGGCCTTTACGTACGGGGGCTGTAGGAATGGGAATGGGCTGGGTTTGAGCTGAGCGGGTTGCGGACGTGAAGCTTCGAAGCGTGACTCGATCTGGCGGGCGTGGTTTTGGAGACGCTCATTGCACGGCTGCGTCTTATGTCACTCTCCTGACCTGGTATACCTTGTGTCTGGTATAGCCTGTTAGATATTATGCCCAGTTTAGTTTACCCTTTCCCGTTAACACTGTCTCTGGTATACCTTGCATGTTATCAGAAAAAAAACAAACTAAATAGCAGTGAACCTAACTGGTATGGACATGCCTTTTGTGCTTCCAACATTTTTGGTGAAAATGAATAAGTATGAGGATGATCATGACCGTGTTGAGTTGAGCAAATTAAACGACCTACCCAGGAAGAGCCATGTGTGTGCAAAAACAGTTTTCTAAAACTTTGTGATTACAAAGAGGCAGATAAAAACTAGAGAAAAAAGGATAATTCATAAGGCCATAATACAAAGAGGTGAGGTTAGCAAGCAGTAAAAAAAATAAGATTCATGAAAATGAAACGACGTCGGAGGACGATATTTCCAAACCAAGCGCAAAAGAAACCAAAGAAGAAATATAGGATAAATCACCAAGCCCTGTTACAAAGAGATAAATGTCATAGGAATAATTATGATACGACTTACAAACATCAGATTATAATGGAGGTCGATGTAATAAAATACGACTTAAGAGAATGAAGTCACAATGAAGGACGACACTAACAAACCAAATGTAGGAGACACTAATAAAGAAGAATAGGGAAAAAATCACAGGCCACCTGTTAAAAAGACGTGAAGGCTATTGGAGTAATTAAAATTCGACTCCAAAAGGAACCGACACTGAAAGACGACATTACCCAAACATGTGTACTTGTAATAGCCAAATACAAGAGCCGGGAGAATAACCCTGCCATCCCCTCAACACAAGCAATTAATTCAGCGACACACCATTACTTAGCAAAGCCCATTCTGCTGGGGCGACAACGATCCCTCCTTAAAAAGTGTGTCCGGTAATGAGGTCTGTTAATTAGGCACGGCTCAGGATGGGAAGCTGCAAGACGCCATCTGTTGAACGCGACGGGAGACTGGGAGACGCCATCTGTTGAACATGACGGGAGACTGCTACACGCCATCTGTTGACTGTAATTTGAAGCAGACAGAAGCAGCCTGTTGAGTACAACTTTGATCTTATATCTGTTAAGGTAAATAGGAACTTGTGAGAATCCATCTGTTGTGTACGAAATTGGAAGCTAATGAACACCATCTGCTAAGTGTGATGGTACACTGTCGGATGTCGAATGTTGATTGCAGCAGAGATGCCAACTGTTAGGCGAGATGGGAAATTTTAATGTCATCTAAAATATGAGAACCTGAAATGACTGATGCTCTGTTGGACTGGAAGCACACTTTTTCAAGCACAGTGGGAGTCCAGGAAGCATTATTTATGAGTATATATGCAGACAACGGACTGTCATCTGCATAGACGGGAACTTGGTGTCATATAGACTTAACGGGAGTGAGAGTACGTCGAGGCGCCATTTTTGACAGACGAGTGAAAACTTCATCTGTGCGTGAAAAGAAACAGCAAAACATCTGTCAAACGAAGCTGGAAATTTTAGTGAGGTGGGGGACCACAGAAAGTTATACATCAAGCAAAACAAGGTAATAAGAAACGCCATCTTTGTTTTAAACAGGAGACTTAAAAAAAAACATCCATGAGTGAGACGGGAGACTATAAAATGTCATCCATCGAGCGATATTGAAGTTTAGGAGACCCCATTTGTAAATGAAACATGGTACAAGAAAGTTTACTCTAGGGTAAACTGAAACACCTTCTGTAAATGAGACACGAAGATTCAAGACACCATCTAAAATGAAAAAAAAAGAAAGCACAGAGTGAAACAGGAGGCTAGAGACGGCAATCCATCAAGTGAAACAGGAGACTAGGAAACGCCATCCATGTGTGGGTCCGTCGCTACTCCACCGCACATGACTGAGGAGGGAAGTTTTAATGGGATCCTCAAGTCCATTTCTTCATTTTGTCTTCATCAAAAGTAAAGAGTTTTTTTTTTTCTCCTTTCGAACTTTCCGTGAGACTTTACCAACAACGAGTAGCAAATTGGTCTAAACGTACTGAGAGAGAGAGAGAGAGAGAGAGAGAGAGAGAGAATAAATAATGTGAAATGAAGATGTGAAGAAAGAGAGGGGAAGAAGAGAAGCTGAGGAAAGACGAAACGCAAAGAGAATGAGATCACGGAAGTGTGATCCTTCAGGTCTCAGGTGTTTCCCTTAGCAAAATAAATTCGTTTAGCGATATTAAAGCTAAAATTTTTAGCCCCTAGTGTAGCCAAAAGCAAAGTTTCTACCCACCCACTGCAGGAAAGAAGTCGAGGTACAGGTTACAGAAAATCCATTACCAAACACCAAGAAGATTCTGGTAACAGGAGTGAAGGTGGATGGTTGTAAATACCCCTCCTCCTGGACTTTCAGTAGCCTTAGTTTGGACTGTACTTCATTTAGAACAGATACAGACTGTGGGTTTTCACTGCACAGTCTTCACGGCCAAAGAGACGGATCATCAGAAATATTACATAAACTAAACTCAAATAGAGCGAGTGATTGAGCGAGGGAGTCAGTGAGGGAGGGAGTGGGAAAGAGCGAGGGGGGAAACAAGAGAGTGAGAGGGGAAGCTGTGTATGAGTCCAGCGATCAGTCATGTGGAATTACCCCGGAGATCAGGTGTGAGTCCTGCCCTGCCCCCTCCTGCTCCACCTGCGTTATTACCACTGAATTACCTTGCTTTTTACCTGTGTCGAAGATTTAAGCTTAATGAGGGAGCTACCTGCGTTGTATTCGTGTTGTGGTGGTGGTGGTCGTAGTGTGTGGTGTTTTGTTGCTAAGGTAGATGGGTGTTTTAGGGGTGGTTGAGGTGGTGGTTGTCCTAGTGTTGTGGTGGTAGTAGAGGAGGTGGTGGTAGTGGTGGTTGATGTTGCTGTGGTGGTGGGTGTGGTAGTATTTGTGTGGTAATAATGATGTTAATTGTTACTCTGTTCACGGTTGATGTTGTGATGGTGTTTTGGGATGGTTGGTTGTTGTGGTGGTGGTTGTTGGTACTGCAGTGAATTTGTTGATGTAGAGACGCTTGTAGTAGTGGTAGTAGTAATAGTAGTAAGAAAAAAAAATAAAATGAAATATATAATAAGACGGGTGGAAAAGGACACTATGTTCATGAAAGTGTCACTAGGGAGGTATAGAGGTAGTCCTTCCCCTCGAAATAGTAGTAGTAGTAGTAGTAGTAGTTATAATTCGTGTTTGTGTGGATATAAAAAGACATTACAGCGAGGTTCCCGTTTTTCGTGACCGTTTATTCTGTTTTTGCCGTTACTGTTTTTAGCATTACCGTTTTCCCGTTACCTCTCTCTTACCCATTAATTCACAGCGCCGTTCCTTACCCCACCAGGCCAATACCCCGGGAGCCAGAACGTGTGGCGTGAACGTGAACGGCGGGGTGAACGTGATCTGGGGGCGATATCTGTGTGTGTGTGTGTGTGTGTGTGTGTGTGTGTGTGTGTGTGTGTGTGTGTGTGATAGGATTTGTGGTCAAGGGAAATTAAGCCATACGTTTTACCTGTCGCCGTTATCACCTGAGTTACGGATCTTATTATGGATGATTTATACCTGTCATCTTCTTCGTTATCTTCTTCGTCTTCATTTTTATCTCTAGAATCATCTTTATCATCGTCATTTTCGTCGCCATCATCATTATTTTTCACAATATATTCATCTTTATTTTCATTTTAATCGTTTTCATCGCCATCATCATTTCTTTTCAATGTATTCATCTTCATTTTAATCATCTTCGTCCATATCTTCATTTTCATCCCAACTCTAATTCCCACCCAAGACAGACAGTGAGGTAGAATTTACAAGCAAGAGAGAGAGAGAGAGAGAGAGAGAGAGAGAGAGAGAAAGAGGGAGAACTTGACCTCTCTCTTTCCCTGGAGGTGTTTTGGCTGGACCTGATTTGTTGACTTTAGTGTTCCATTTTCTTTTACTCCCCCATTTTTTGTGTGTGTTTGTGAAACCAGACTATTTCTTTTTCCTTTACTTTTCCCTTTTATAAACAATATGAGTGAAATACAAGGATAGTGAGGTGTATATAAGGATTGAAAAAATGTATTTATAAATTGTGATGATTTGAGAAAAATTATACAGACAACTATATAGGTGATTATTTTGGTGGATAGATAGGTATACCTAAATAATTCAATAGTATACGCATGATAATACATAAACTGTAATAAACCCTGTGTGTGTATGTGTGTGTGTGTGTGTGTGTGTGTGAGAGAGAGAGAGAGAGGTACACGAAATAATGTACCTCAAAAAACATCACCTCCATTATGTAACCAAGACATTGCCAAGATTTCGATTTTTTCCAAGACATTAAAAAGTCATCCTAAAGCAGAAGAAAATCGTCTGAAGAGGAAGAAAAAATTGAAAAGGAATTAACTCACATGAATGAAGTCATATAATGTTACCTGGAATTTAATTATAGAGTTCTTCCGCTTATTGCAGGGTTAATGATGGCGGTATTGAAATTGATATAAAATAATTCTTTGCTTCACTCACTGTTGAAGTAAATCATATGGTGTTAGCTTGGAGACAGTACTAGAGTTGTTCTTATCTTTAGAGGTGTAAAAATATTGACAAAAAATCCTTATAATGTTATTTTAATGGTGGGGGGCGTAGATGGAAGGCATACTGTAGTTTTGTGTGTGTGTGTGTGTGTGTGTGTGTGTGTGTGTGTGTGTGTAAGTAAAGTTTTTTTTTTCGTTAAGTATCCCCCCTTGATTTTTACCCTAATGGCGTTTTTTTTTTAGTTGATGCTTTTATGATGAGATTCTCTCTCTCTCTCTCTCTCTCTCTCTCTCTCTCTCTCTCTCTCTAAAACTATGTCTGTCTCCCTTCCCATCTGTCTCTCTCTTCTGTGTCTGTCTGTATTTGTCTGTCTATCCATCTGCATCTCTGTCTGTCTCTCTCAGTCCACATGCAGCATAAACAGTACTTTTAATTGTACAAATGCCATTGAGAGAGAGAGAGAGAGAGAGAGAGAGAGAAACATAGGAGCCAATACAAGAACTGGTTGTAGCTCACATGCCAGTCACGTCCCTGGCCAGGATAGAAGAGGGAGACGGAGGGAGGGAGGGATTGGAGTGAGGCAGGGAGGTAGTAAGGAGGATTGTAGGGAAGTAGGGGAGGTGGAGAGGCAGTGGGAGGTATTGGAGAGGAACGGAGGGAGTTGAGGGAGATGGCGAGGTGCTGGGGAGGAGTTGAGGGAGATGGGGAGGTGTTGGAGAAGATTGTATGGAGGCGGGCAGGTATTAGAGAGAGAGAGAGAGAGAGAGAGAGAGAGAGAGGGGGGGGGGGGAGAGAGAGAGAGAGAGAATATTTAATGAAACAAAGAGATGGAAAAGTTGGGGGAAGACCCATGTTTGTGGGGAAAAAAAATAGCCCTAAAATAATTGTCGTAGATTCTTGCGTTTTTTTTTTTTTTATTGGTACAACAATATCTCTTAAAAAGGAAAAATTTTAAAAACGTGGTATAGGGTGACGTTTGGTTGTTTTAAAAGTAAGTGCGTTCCTCCTCACTCGAATGCACAAGAGGCGGCTGGATAATCTCTCCTGGTTATTGACTGCTACCAAGGACTCAGGTCGGACATCTCCTCTTATAATAATCATGACTACGATAACCAGTCCTTTGATCCATACACCATAGTAGAGGTAATAAGAATCGGTCATCAAAACGGAAAATTTCGCTGTAAAAAAAAAAAAAAAAAGGAAAGGAGGGAAGAAAGAAAGAAAAAGAGAAAAATACTTGCTCTAAAACAGATACTTGAACTGTAAAGAAAAAAAAACACTTGCCTCAAAACCAATACATCTCTGAAAATTGACTTGCCTAAAAACAGAAGAAAAAAATGAGAAAAAAAGTGCGTGTTAGCTTTGTAGTGGGACAGGGCGACATGTGACGGGAATGTGTGATGGTGTTGGATTTGAAGATTGTTCGTGGCCAAAGTTTGTGGTTAGAGAGGTGTGGGGGAAAGTTAGGAAAGAGATTGGGAAAACTGATGAAGGGATGAGAGACAGCCAGACTATCCTACAGTCCATAGATAGGTAGATAGATGAATATGTATTGATAGAGAGGGGTGGATGGAGATATGGATACTGTTAGGAGGGCCAAAAAAGAAATACAGATATAGATAGAATGATGGAAGCTGAAGGGATGAGGAGCTTCGGGAAGGGCTTTATGGAAAACTGGAAATAGGTAGATAGATAGATAGATAGTCAAACAGCTAGATAGATAGACAGACGCCTCTCATTGCTACAAAAACAAAATCAGTAGTAACAGGAGATACCAACTAAGCCGGAGCTAAACATTGATTGTACAAATTGGGAACCAGCGATGTGGAGGTAGAAACGTGGACGGGATTCTTCTGGGGAGGGGATGGTAAGGCCTAAGACGGAGACAGAGGGAGGGAAGGTAGGCAGGATGGGCGTCTGGGTGGAGATGGATGAGGAGTTAGGGGTGTGGATAGTGAGGGTGGAAGTGTAGATATGGAGTGTGGAGGGTAGAAAGGTGGAGGAGATTTTGTTAGGGAGGAAGGGAGAGGGAGGGAAGGTAGGCAGGATGGGCGTCTGGATGGAGGTGGAGGAGTTAGGGGTATGGATAGTGAGGGTGGAAGTGTGGAGTAGATAGTGTGGAGGGTAGAAACATGGAGGAGGACATATATTTGTTATGGAGGGAATGGTGAAGCCTCAGACGGAGAAAGGAAGGGAAGGTGGACAGGTCATATATTTTCGAATGTAGGTGGAAGAGGTGGAGGTGTGGAAAAAAATCATTGAAAGTAAAAAAGTGGACGAGATTTTGACGGGGGGAAGTGATAAGGCCTATGACGGAAAAAGGAAGGTAGGCGAGTGGATGTTTCGGTGGTGGTGGAGGAAGATAAAAGTGTAGATAAGAAGATGGAGATATAGGTAAGAGCAATTGGAGAGATTTTGTGGAGGAGACTTGGAGAAGGGGAGATCAGGCCTAAGAGGGTGAAGGGGAGGTAGGGAGGATGGGTGTTTGGGTGATGTTGGGTAGAGGCGTTGGATAAGGAGGCTCGGGTAAAGAAAAGGGCGAGGGGCGAGGCAGGTAGGGTCGGTAAGCCATCGATGGAGGGAGATGCGATAAGGAAGGCAGGAAGGGAAGTAGAAGAGGAAGGAAAGTAGAGAATCAAGAGAAAGACAAGTGCATATGGGAAGTAAATGTGTAGGTAAGGAAAGTAGAATATGTGTAAGGAAAATAGAATACGAGAAAGTCAAGTTGATAATGTGTAAAGAAAGTAGTCAGAATAAATGTACGAAAAGCACAGTATGTGAAAGTAAGGGAAGTAGAATGTGCGTGGGTAAGGAAAACAGAGTGTGTGAGTAAAGGAAAGTGGAATATGTGCTGGTAAAGAAATTAGTGCTGTAGACCCTTCAGGCTCTGGGCATAGATTAAACAGTACGTTGCATGAGGTCCAACATTCATTCTACACGTAAAAAATGGCAACAGACACCTTCTCATGTCACCGCTTTTGCACTGACACCGACTCTTCATACTGAGTTCATACTAGTGCTCTAATTCGGAACAGGTGTGGTGGTAGGCTATTAACAGGGACGGATTTCAAACAAGTCAGTGGATTTTATGGATGTTTAATTAAGACTTGCAAAGAAATTCAGATCTTCGGCCTGTTTCCTGCCGTAGCCTGAGATCCGTCCATTTTGACCTCAGTCTTGGTTAAGGGAAATAGGAAAGAAAAGTGAGAGAGGACTGGGGGAGATACGATAAGGAAAATAGGGAAGGCGTGAGGGAATTGTGATAAGGAGAGTAGAGCGAGGTTGGAGGGAGGGCAGAGGAGAGAGGCTGTAGGCTAAAAGGCACTGATGACGTGAGGGGAAAGGTGTAGCGGCTACGAGTGAAGGAATTTCGGGAAGCTGGTGGCTATTTGAGATAATGGAGGTTTCTTTTTTTGGCACTCCCAACTAGAAGACTTTTTTTAATGTATATTCTTGTGGCGAGTGTATTGAGCATATGGGAAACGTTTTGAACTGTAGGGGTTAATTATGATCATCTTTATGCCCCACATTAACCCCTACACAAGACGTCACCCCTATGAGCTGATTAATGCATGTGTAGTCTGGAAATAATAAGAATTGAATACAAAGGGCATCATCGTAGTGAAGGAGTTGAGCTGGCAACGGAGGTAGAGGGAGGCGTGTGTGATGGAATTAGAGGAGGAAACAGGTTGGGAAAATTAACTTGGGTGGTGGTGAAGGACGGGGAGGGGAGGAAGGAGGGGGGAAATATGGGAGGAGGAGGAGGAAAGGAAGGATGACGAGGAAGAAGAGAGGGGAGAGGAAGGGTAAGGTCGGTAGGATGAGAGAGAAGAGAGGAAATGAAGGGAAGCTGAAGAAGATAGTATAGACTGGAAGCATGAACGGGAAATGGAGATGAGAAAGACGAGGGGAAGAGAGGTAATAGGAAAGAGAGAGAGAGAGAGAGAGAGAGAGAGAGAGATGGGGGGGGGGACAGCCAGCACCCGTCGCGCAGTAACAAATGCTGGCTATACATCACCCGCAGACTCTTAGTATTGGATCACTATCAGACAGCAGGGAAAAGGTAAAGAAGGAAGGGCTTGTGCTGTTGTTTGAGAGAGAGAGAGAGAGAGAGTCAGTCATCATCAATGGATTGGATTGATTTACTCCCCTTATTCTTCTCTCTCATTTATGGATTTGAGTTATGGACACTATTGTAACGTTCTCATCGTCATCATCATCATCATCATCATCATCATCATCATCATCATCATCATCATTACTGACTTAGAATGAATGGTGTATGAATGATCTCCTCATTTATTCATATTAATCTTAACTCTGTAATGGTCTTTGGTCAAGAACGGAAGGAAGGAGAGAAGGAATCGGTGAGGAGGGGGTATTTCCCGAGTCGTTTAGGTAATGTCGTTTATCCATCACGTCGCTTCCGGGGGGGAGGGGCGAAAGGAAGATGGAAAAGGGGGGGAAGGAAGGGGGGGGACAAGATGGAGGGACGAGAGAGGGAAAAGGGAGGGAAGGAGGGAGGGGGGTGGAGATGGTCAGTTTTAATCCCCTCTCACCCGTAAGTTTTGTGTAATTTTGATCTGATTATTCTTTTTGTTATTGTCTTTATTGCTTTTGAGTTTTTGTGCCTGATTTTTACTTACGTTTTTGTTTTTCATATTTTATTGTTTTGTATTTGATCACAATTTTTGTATAGTATTTTGTAATTTAGGGCCTTGTGACCTTTTTCGAGAATTTTTTGTTTTGCCTTTATGATTTTAGGTTTTCGTGTCAATTTTTTTGCACGACGGTTAGGTAGGAAAATTGTCAGAATGATGATGATGATGATGATAATAATAATAATAATAATAATAATAATGATGATGATGATGATGATGATGATGATGCAAGTAATCTGTTTCCATGTGAAGTGTGAGGGTAGATAATTAAGTGGCGCTTGGCTGTAACAGGAGGGTTTGTGTTGAGATTTTGTGACTGATGATGATGGTGCAAGTAAGGTGTTTCTGTATGAGGTGTGAAGGCAGACAATTAAGTGTTGAGCAGGAGGGTTTGTGTTGAGCTGCTGTTGCTGGTGGCGGTCCCGGCCCAGCTCACCTCTCATCCATCACCACCCTTCATCAGCCAGCCTTACCTCCCCCCACCCCACCCCACAGCTCTCCCCTCTGTACCCCTTCTCCCCACATTAACCCTACCCCTTCCCCACCCTCTCCTGTGTGTCACCCCCACCAACTCTCACATTAACCAGCCTCCCACACTAACACTCCCCTTTCCCCATCCCCACACATCCCTCCATTATGTTCCCTTCCCCTACACGACTGTAACCCCATCCACTATCACACCTCTCTCCCTCTTACTTTGCTGTCCCTCTTTTTCCTACTCTCATTTACTGTTCCCTTCCATCTCCTCCTCTCTCTATGCTCCTGTTCCTCTTCCTTCCCCTGTTCTGTCTCCGTAACCCCCTCGTGTGTCTCTCTGACCTCTACACAAGCACTCGACCACCCCACATCACTCCTTTCCCTTCTTTCTGATCATCTCCTGCACGCCCTGTTTTCACTCACACCCCATTTTCCCTACCTCTCTCTGACTCTCCTCTTCCGCTTCTTTATCTGCCTCTCCCTCCACAATGCACCCAACTATCTTACTGTGTGTTAATCATCAGCTTCCTCCCCCTCTCTCGTAGTGTCCTTTCCCCCCACCCCTACCATCCCTCACCCCTATCTGTCCTTTTCCTCTTTACCTTTCTGCCGACTCTTCCTTCCCCCTCTCCTTCTCCCTCTTTGCTTCAACGCCCCTTAGTCTCCAGTAACATCAGCACACCTTGTCCATTCTCCTTCCTTCCCCTACTCAAACAGCACTCTTTACCCTCACCTCCCCTCCTCCTTCCCCACCACACACCCCCCCATTCATCTCTCCCGTCATACCAGGTCCCTCCCTCTAATTCCCCCATAACATTTCCCTTCCCCATCACCTTATACCTTTCACCTATTACTCCCCGTACTCCCTCATACCACCTCCTCCCCTCTTACCTCTCACCCTTTTCCTCATTCTTTGAACTTTCTTCATACTGTCTGACTCTCCTTTACCCTACGCTCTTCTCCCTTCTTCCCCATCCCTTCTTCTCCCCTTCCCCTCCATCCCCACGTCCTCCTCTCTCACCCTTGTCCCCTCCACACGGGCGGCATCACAAGCAGGGTGCAGAACCATTAACCATTGTCACAGCTCTCACCATCATTCCTCACACACACACACACACACACACACACACACACACACACACACACACACACACACACACACACACACACACACACACACACACACACACACACACACACACACACACACACACACACACACACACACACACACACACACACACACACACACACACACACACACACACACACACACACACACACACACACACACACACACCAAACTAACCTTTGCCCTTGACTGTGAGCACTTCCATTCCACCTCCAGCAATCTTTCGGACATAAGTTTCGTAATTGTTACCTGGCAGAGATCGCTAACCCCTTTCAGCTCAATTGATGGCCAGGTGTAGTCAGACCGGTGGGTTGAATTGATGAGTAACCACGAGGACTCCTTCTTACCTCATAACCAGAGTTCATCGATTTTCATGCCACCTCGACCTGCTAATCAAAGTATATGAATGCCCCAACTCTGCCAGGTGAAAACAGACTAACTATACCAGTGTTCGAGTATAAGGAGGATTATTGAAAACACAAGAAGACTAACTATACCGTATTTATTTACAATGAGGTGTCAAGCAAACTACGGTTGTGATTTCGAGGACCAGACTCTCCTCCTTGACCGTAAATATGAAATAAAACATTGAGTCTGTGCTCTTAGTTTGCAAGATGTGAGTTGTGATTGTAAACGTGTGTGTGTGTGTGTGTGTGTGTGTGTGAAGTGCTAAGTCAAAATTTATAGTATATTATTAGCAAATGAATATCTTGTGTGTTATTAAAATGTGTTCAGCATAGTGTCTGTAACTGACGAGTCTCTGCTTTATTGTTGTGAGGCAAAGAAATACCGCTGTTCCTCTCTGTTCAGTGAAGGCCTAATATATCTCACGTATACACTGCTAAAGAGCGGTGTACCATTCTTGTATGCTGTCGTCAAGCTGTACCGCTGTCCCTGCGTTGGTGTGTGGGGGTGAGAGCATCGTACCGTCGCACCCTAGCCCAGCGGGGTGCGGCAGGAGGGGGCGTGGACCGGCATCAAATGAAATGTATCGCGTTGGTCCTCCCCAAGTCTGCCCTGATCCTGGCCACGGGGGGAGAATGGCAAGGGGCGGCGCTGTGTGTGTCTGTGTGGAGCTCTGTCGTCGTTGTATTGTCTCTCTCAAACCCTCATCTCCTGTCATCATACTCTTACATCAGACGCCATGAGAAACGCACACTCCACAATACACAGTGCTCTTTGACTCTTCACCTTCACACTCTTTCATGTACGTGTTTACTTACATCTAACTTCATAACTGACTCACACTCCATAGTATTGTATGCTGTTTGACCCTTCAGTTTCTTAGCGCGCGCGCGCACACACACACACACACACACACACACACACACACACACACACACACACACACACACACACACACACACACACACACACACACACACACACACACACACACACACACACACACACACACACACACACATTTAGATAAAGTAATAGGTACATAGGTACTTTTACGTCGATTGTTAGATATAGTAGATAGATGAAGATAATTATATTTAAATGATATAGATATACTCTAGATATATATAGAAGCCCTTTGTTCTTTCCTCTCACCCCTTTCCCCTCTTCCACCCAGTATCTAATAAAGCACTCTACTTTATCTTTTCACACATACAGTTGCTT
This sequence comes from Coenobita brevimanus, assembly GCF_032717465.1. Classification (NCBI taxonomy): domain Eukaryota; kingdom Metazoa; phylum Arthropoda; class Malacostraca; order Decapoda; family Coenobitidae; genus Coenobita; species Coenobita brevimanus. Next base: position 6,130,007 of record NC_137017.1, on the reverse strand, counting down.
CACACCCTGTATACACTTACCTCACATCCTTCTGTTTTGCAGATACCCTTCTTCTCTTTCTCTCACACCCTTCTCATCTCTCTCGCACTCTCCTCTCCCTTCCAGATACTGTCTTCCACACTTGTACTCTCTCCCATCCCTCTTTCCCTTTCCATTTCCTCAATCCTTATCCATTCCCTCAATCCCTATGCCTTCCCTCACTCCCTCTCTCGTTCCCTTTAATCGGTCTCCTTTCGTCCTTACCTTTCTTGCTTTTTCTCCCACCCTCCTTTCCCCTCTCTTACACTGTTTCTCCCCACCGTCACACTCTCATTCTTCTCTTCCGCTCTCATCTACCCCCTCATACCTTTCCTCCTTTCTCTCATACCCCCGCCCTTCTTCCCTTTCCTCCTTACACCACTTTTCGTTCTTTCGCACGCTCACCTTTTCTTCCCTCATTCACACTTTATCTCCCCACCCTGATATCCTTTCCTCTAACGCCATCCAACCTCTCCTAATCTCTTTCTTTCTCTTACTCCTTACTTTCCTTGCCCTTTGCCACATCCTCTTCCTTTTTTCGCACCCCTATTCCCCTATCTTACACCTTTACCCTCTCCATCTTCACCCTTATTCCCCTTAACACCCTTTCATCGCGGCATTTCCCCCTCTCTCATACCCTCATCTGCCTCACTGTTCTTCCCCTGCATACACAACCTTCTAATACTTCTCCCTTCTCTCCCACACACACTCCCTTCTCCAACACCCTCTCAATCCTCTCTCACACCCCCACCCCTCTCCACCCCGCTGTGTCTCCCTCCCCGTGTGTGTGTGAAGTGGTTTGGGATGGTCGTGAAGCCCCAGGAAGCTCTCTCTTCTTTCTGTTATGGCGGGGGAGGCGCATTTTTAGGCACACAATAATTGGAGTGTTGTGATGGATAGTGATTGTTGGTCCCCGTGGAAAGCGATTAAAGACAGCAGACAAACAGAGGGTTAGGAGGGGTTACGCAGCACTTAGACACAGGGTTAGAATGAGTTAGAACAGTCTCTCTCAAAAGATGGGCATCGTGTAAGTGTTATGGTGGATTGTTGTGATAGTGGTTGTGGAGCCTCGTGGAATGCGATGAGAGAGAGAGAGAGAGAGAGAGAGAGAGAGAGAGAGAGAGAGAGAGAGAGGGAGAAGAGGGGAATATTGTCCTTTCTCAAACGGCGGACCATTTGACTGGAGTCCAAGGAGGGTCACGATTTACCTTCTCACTAATTCACCTGAGTTATTTATGCCCAGGTGTCATTGCACAGGTTGACTACACAAGTAACGCATGCGATTTTATGTGGAGTCGGAGAAATAAGTATCTTCCTGGGGTCGGACGAATACATGCGGGAAAGTCGAGCCATCTGAGACACGCATTAGTTGAGAGAGAGAGAGAGAGAGAGAGAGAGAGAGAGAGAGAGAGAAGCCGAAATAATAATCAAACACTCAGACAACAGACTTGCTAATCTCACTAATCACACACACACACACACACACACACACACACACACACACACACACACACACACACACACACACACACACACACACACACACACACAGCTAGAGAGAGTTGTCAGGCAGATTAGAGGGGGTGAGGGGATGGAGGGGAGGTGTAAGGGGAGTTGATGAGGGGAAGGGGTGACAAACAGAGGCGAGGGGAGGGGAGAGAAGGGGAGCTGAGGGGAATTAGGGAGTGAGATGACAAATAGAAATAAAGACAGAGGGGAGAGGGGGAGATGAGGGGAGGAGCGAGAGACAGACACGGAGGATGGAGGGAGAGGGAGAGTTATGAATAAGAGGAAGGGGTAATAGGGGAGAAGAGAAGGGAGGGAAGGGAATAAATAGAGGGATGGATGAGAGAGAGGAAAGGAGAGGAGGGGAGAGGAGAGGAGAGAAATATTAAAGGCAAAAATGAGAAACGAAAGGGACGGGGAGGGGAGAGGAGGATAAAGGGAGGGTAATAAGAGAAGGATGACATATAAAGAAAGGAAGTAGAAGAGGCTTGGGGAGAAGAGGAGAAGAGAGGAAACGAGGGGAGGAAAGGGAGGAGAGAAGAGAAGAGAGGGAGGAAAGGGGAGAAGAGAGGGAGGAAAGGGGAGAAGAGAAGAGGGTAGGGTAGGGGAGGAAGGGATAATGGACAAGCCGGTAATAATGGAATGCAAACAAAGGCAAGAGATTAGGTCCAGGCCACGACGAGATGTGGGGTGGGGTGGGGGTGGCGCGAGATACAGATGTGTGTGTGTGTGTGTGTGTGTGTGTGTGTGTGTGTGTGTGTGTGTGTGTGTGTGTGTGTGAGAGAGAGAGAGAGAGAGAGTAGCTGAAAAGAAGGGAAATAGCACATTACAGTAGAACGCGTCCGTGATTTACTTTAGAAAATTCTTAATCAGCTTATAAGAAACATCTCGGACTGAAGGGGTTAGATAGAAACAGGCAAAATATTTCATCCATTAAAATATATCAAAGTTTTTATCCACCTCGTATATTTGAACACATTTTTTTTTTCTATTTGATCATGGATGTGACTGACCTTTGGCAAACGACCCTTTTTTTTTTGTAAACCAACAGGTCGCTGATATTTTGTGAGCATATAGATGGCAGGAAGGACGCTATGTACCGGACAAACGTCAATTAACACTAACAATGCCATGGGGTACTTGGTCTGAAAAGCAGGGGTATAGAAATTGGTGAATAAAATGTTGTATGTATATTTTTTTGTCTTTACTGTATCTATTTTATTTATCTTTTTGTTTTTCTGTCGGCTTGTCTTTCGAGTTAATCCTTTCTTCTGTATTTCTCTCTGTCTAAACTGAGTGTCTGCCCATCCATTCGTAATCTATCCATCTGTTTACAATATTTATTTGTTCGTCCATCCATCCATCCATCCATCCATCCATCCATCCATCCATCCACTCAATCGATTCGTCTGTCTTTAGTATTTATCAATCCATCCATCTATCCATCTGTGTATTACTGTCCATCCTATTCCACACATAGGTTATAACGTTGTAACATATGTCAGTTATTTTTTTTTTTTAATCCCTGCGCCTTAAGGAGTAGTCGCGACAAGAATATTTCCATGTATTTGTGTCTACTCAGGAACAACCCATCTTCCCACACGACACAGCCCACTTATCTCCATGGTTTATACTCTCCTTCTACCTTATCTCTCAACTTTATTTTTCTTCTTCCTCCTGTTCTTCTGCTGCCACTTCTTCTTCCTCCTCCTCTTCTTCCAACTGCCTGTCTGTCATACACTCTCTTAGCACACAACTACACTTTCCCCATAGGATCTCTTGCTAAATTTATGCACTTCAACTTTGACACCCATGCAAAATATTAAGAAGCGTCCCAAAAAAATCAAATAACGCCGTGATATGTGTCGTAAGAGCCTGGACGTGAATAAAAGAAGAATTTTTCGGGTCCGTGTTGTAGCAGAGGATCGGATGTGTCGGTAAAATGGAAAAGGAAATTCGATGATGAATAAAAGATAGGCAGATGAATAAATTGTACGCCGACACTCTTCTCCAATACCTCTCTCTCTCTCTCTCTCTCTCTCTCATGTTTACAGGAGAGGAGAAGGAAGTGGAGTGATAGACAGACAGATAGATAGATAGCTGAGAATGGATGCGTTTTAAGGAATTTATTCATGATATTCTGAGAGGAGGAAGATGGAGGTGTGAAGGGATGTGATGGAAATGATTTTTTTTTTATATATATATTTACTTTTTTTTTTTTACTTCTTCAATAGTCAGTTTTTTTCCTTGTTACTATCAGGTATTGAAATGCAGCTTAGGAGGGAAATTTTGAGCTGAAGGATTAAGATGAAGCAAATATTAACCTTTTCCCTCCTGATCCTCTCCATGCCTGAAAATAATAATAATAATAATAATAATAATAATAATAATAATCTGAGGATACCAAGATTAGAAAACAGAATAATATACCTCACCTGAATGATGAGGTTAGTAATTAGCTCAGTCCAGGTAGTATGTATTTTGGTTGCGTGTATGAATAGTTTGTTTCTTCGGGTTGTGCCGTAAGTTAAAATAAAATTGTTTAATGGGAGTAAGAAGGAAATGAAGTTGGGTGTAGTTGTGGTGTGGGGAGAGACACTTATCTTACTTTATTACTATTTCTGCATCCCCTTTGGTGTCATAATTTTTTAAGTTATGTAAAAGTAATAATTATACTTTTTAGCCACTTCAGTACGATGACGTCAACATTATTTTATTCTTGCTGCCTCTACACGGTCGAGTAGTGTAGGAGACTGAGGAAATAAAAATAAAGGAATTAACCACGTTGAGTACACCGCTTCCCGTCCGATCAGCGAAGTTAAGCAACGTTGGGTCTGGTTAGTACTTGGATGGGTGACCGCCTGGGAACACCAGATGCTGTTGGCATCCCTACGTGTCAAGTGGGGTTGGTGGAGGATTAGTGCCCCTCCCTGTAAAACAATTAACTCTAAGCCGTTGGCCACCCCGTTTGGGATACATGGCGTCTGGCAATGAATGAATGAATGAATTAACCGTGGAAATAAAGATAAATAAAGGGGTTAACTGAGGAAATAAAGTTAAGAAATACAGGGCTTCACTGAGGAAAACAATTAACTCTAAGCCGTTGGCCACCCCGTTTGGGATACATGGCGTCTGGCAATGAATGAATGAATGAATTAACCGTGGAAATAAAGATAAATAAAGGGGTTAACTGAGGAAATAAAGTTAAGAAATACAGGGCTTCACTGAGGAAATGAGGGATATGATTTAAAGGATTAAGCTGAGGAAATAAAGGGATAGGGAATAAAGGAAATAACTGAGGTAATAAAAGGATTCACTGAGATCCTTCCTGTCTCCCTGACTACGATATATCCTTCCTGTTCTAAAAAAAAATGAAGTGGCCAGAATAGTTAAAAATATATTACATCGAAGTGAAGTGTCTGTTTTGATAAGATGCGTTTCGTAACTAATAACATTTTGATCACGAAATCTTTTGGTAGCTCGTGACAGATTCAGTAGGATTCACACTTCTGTCTTACGTTTCTGTGTGTGTGTGTGTGTGTGTGTGTGTGTGTGTGTGTGTGTGTGTGTGTGTGTGTGTATTCAGCCTCTTTCCTTCTCATTATTGCCCCTGTCATTCCCTGTCCTTTCCTTCCCTTTCTTGCCCTGTCCCCTCTCTTCCTTATGTACCTTTCCTCTTCCCTTCCCAGCCCCTTCCCTTCCCTTCCCTTCCCTTCCCTTCCCTTCCCTTCCCTCCCCTCCCCTTCCCTTCCCTTCCCTTCCCTTCCCTTCCCTTCCCTTGCATCTTCTCCCTTCATCCCAGTTCCCTCTTCTGTCCCTTCCCCATCCCTTTCAGCCCCTTCCTCTCCTTTTTCTTCCCTTCCATTCCCTTCCCTTCCCTTCCTGTCCCTTCCCTCACACCTTTCCTTCCCTACCCTCCCTTCCCCCTTCATTTCCCTTCCTCTCCCTTACCCCATCCCTAATCCTCACTTCGGCCCTTTCCCTTCCCTTCCCCTTCCCCCTTTTCCAGTTTCCTGTTGACTTTTCATCAGCACGCCTGCCCCCTCTCAGCGCCTGTTTACCTTGCATTCTTCCCTCGACAGATCTGTGTTTGCTTGCTGGTGTGTCTGTGTGCGTGTGTGTGTGATCGTGTTTGTTTGTGTTATGGTGTGTGTGTGATCGTGCTGGTGCCATTGTGTGTGTGTGTGTGTGTGTGTGTGTGTGTGTGTGTCGTGATGTTGGTGATCGTGTTTGTGTCGTTGCGTGTGTGTGTGTGTGTGTGTGTGTGTGTGTGTGTGTGTGTGTGTGTGTGTGTGTGTGTGTGTATGTGTGTTTCATGATGTTGGTGATTATGTTTGTGTCGTGGCGTGTGTGTGTGTGTGTGTGTGTGTGTGTGTGTGTGTGTGTGTGTGTGTGTGTGTGTGTGTCCCTGTCTATCCTTCCTGTCTGTCAACCTGTCTACTATAATGTTCCCTACCTGACTCACCATCCGGATTCTCTCCTCTTGCTCTCACTTTCCTCCCTCTTTCCTCCATTCCTCCCCCCCCCATTCCTCCATCCCTCCCCCTACACTAGCCTCCATTACGAGTATTACCTCCTCTCACCGTTTCAGGCATCCCTTTCCCCTCTCCTTTCGTCTTTTCCTCCTATCCCTCTTTTTCTCTTCACTCCCTCTTTTCCCCCTCCCCCAATCTGTTGTCACTTCCCCCACCTTCTCTCTTTCTCTCTCTCTCTCTCTCTCTCTCTCTCTCTCTCTCTCTCTCTCTCTCTCACACACACACACACACACACACACACACACAACTTTTTCACCTCTTTCCACCCCCCTTTTTTCCTACCCTCCCCCTCACCCCTCCCGCTCCTCCTCCTCCCCCTCCTTCTCCTCCCCCTCCCCCTCCCCCTCCTCCATTGTGTCACTTGGTCAGGTGTCGTGTCGTCTGTGTTTACCTTAACCGGAAGTCCTGTCCGTATAAAATTGCTGTTGATATTGAGGAGGTCCTGATTTATGGGTGGCACTGATGACGATCCGGCCGGGGGGTCTGTTGCCTTTGATATATTTGCTGTTGTTGATGTTGCCGGCCTGGGTAAATAGCAGCTGGGAGGGCTGTTGCATTGTGTGTGTGTGTGTGTGTGTGTGTGTGTGTGTGTGTGTGTGTGTGTGTGTGTGTGTGTTTGGCTGGGTGGATGAGGGTTGGGTGGGGTAGGGATGGGAGGGCGGGCTGGGGGATTGATGTGTGTGTGTGTGTGTGTGTGTGTGTGTGTGTGTGTGTGTGTGTGTGTGTGTGTTTGCAGAGTTCCATGTTCCCAGTTTTCGCATTTTTTTTCGTCACACCGTAATTATTTTCCATATGCATAGAACAAATTAAAAGTTGGAGCATATTCGTTTTTTCATTTTGTGTGTGTGTGTGTGTGTGTGTGTGTGTGTGTGTGTGTGTGTGTGTGTGTGTGTTTTGCAACGCCCCATGTTGCAATTAGCCTGGAGTTCTGATACCTCGCAAATATTCTTGATATTTGTACATAATTTATTTTTCATCAGCACAGTGAATTATACGGCAGAAGGAGAAATATTGAGTCAGTGTAATGTAACGTATTGCATATTATTTTATTTTTTGCAGATTTTTTCATAGAAGCGTTAATTATACGGTACCAATAATGTAGTGGAAAAAATGTCAGGTTGAAGAGAAAATGGTGAGTGTTTTTATCCATATGTTTTTTTACAGAAGATTTTTTTTTTTCTACAAATAATACAAGCATTTTTTTTTTTTTGTGCAACGAAAAGACGTTCATGGTTGTATTTGCATCAGAATCGGCCCTTATTTGGTTATGATGATGATGATGATGATGATGATGACGATGATGGTGATTGACATAGTGAAGTTGACGAAGATGAGAAAAAGTTATGAAAGTTAGAGATAATAGTAAATTAATGTTGATAATGCTAGGGATGATAATGATACTAGATGATGATGATGATGATGATGATGGTGATGATAATGATGCATCTCCAACATACCCAAGCTCATCTTTCTCCATCCATCATCTTGCCTTGCACCTCCATTAGTTTTATTTCGCTCCTTCGCTCAAAAATTTTCACGAACTTTTTCGTCAGACATCATAACAGAATACCTGTATCTTTTTTTTTTTTTTTCTGTTTTTGGTGGCTGTGTATTTCCTGTCTTCACGTATTTCTCATTTCATTTTCATTTTCTTTATCATGCTCATCATCATATCTCCTCTCTTCATCATCTTTATCTCCTCTTTTCGTCATCGTAACTGCATTTCCACCAGCTTTTATCAGATTAGAGTGAGTAGAGTCCAGAGACACACACACGAAAAAACAAAAAATATATACAAACAGAAAATGAACCACACCTTCGTTTTTTCATTCATGACGTTTTCATTGCCTCTTTCTCTTCATTTTTTTTTATTTCTCCAATTCATTAGTTTTATCTTTTCTAATTTACTTATATCCATTCTTCTTTCCTCCTCTCCATTTCCTTCTCTCCTTTCTGCTTTCTTTCTTTTATCTTTTTTGTCTTTTTTCCTCCCACTCTTCCTCTTCACGTCTTCATCTCTTTGTCTCTTTTACCCATTCTTCTTCTCCTCCCTTCTTCTTTGTCTCTCCCCGCCTCTTTTCCACTCCCTTACTTTTAGCATTTTCTTTTTTTACGCCTCTCCTTCCTCTCCTCCTTCTTCAGTCCCCTCCCGTCTCTCTCTCTCTCTCTCTCTCTCTCTCTCTCTCTCTCTCTCTCTCTCTCTCTCTCTCTCTCTCTCTCTCTCTCTCTCTCTCTCTCTCCCTACCTTCTTCCACTTAAAACTTTACACCTTCACTTTCCTTATCAAGATCCCTCTCAGACACACTTTTCCCTCCTGCTCCAGTCTCTCCCTCTTCCCTATCTTATTCCTTATTCTCCTTCTTGTACCTCCAGGTTTTCTTATTTGCTCCTTATTCTCCTCTTCTCACCTTTTTCTTACATCTGCTTCTTTATTCTCCTTCTTTCTCCCCTCTTCTTCTTATTTACTGCATCCTCCTTTCTCTTGGTTTCTTTTTTTATGATCAGTCTTTTATATCATCTTTGATTTACGGGTAGGCTTTCATTGTTTCTTCTTTTCCTTTTCAAACTCAAGCGGGTTCTGGGGTATATTTTTCATTTCTTCCAGTATTTATTTATATTTTCTATGCCTCTCTTTCGCCTCGTCCTACTTCCCGTTGTCACATCTGTCCAGAACTCCTATAACAACACCTTTTCACTCGTACTGTAGTCTTTCCTCTCGCTTCTTTGTATTCTTGCAAGGAATTCTCACATTATTGTATTAGTCCAAGTAATTTGTCTTTATTTGCTCCTTCAGCCTAAAGTTTCTCGTCTTTGTTCCCGTCAGCTCATGTTATCCTTTCTCTGCTTTCCTCATATAAATTCCTTGTTCAGCTTCAACTTCTTTGGATCCATTTCCACCTCGTCTTTACTCCCAAAACCTTTACTTCATTTCCAGAACAAGCTTCTCCTGTTTCTCGCTTCTCGTTGCTCTCTCATTCACCCCTCCTCAGGTTTCTAGTTTCCTCCTCCTTCTCTGCCTTGTCACTTCCCCACATCTCTCCTGCTGTCTTCTTGATTCATCCTGGCTGGTTCATCCAACTCCTTTTCTTCCTTCCTTCCTCTCCCCCTGAGTATCCTCCTTTCACCCAACTCTACATTCGTGTTATTTTTTGTACCTCACCCTTCTCATGCCTCCTTCCCTCCTACTGTTCTCACTTTACTTCTCCTCCTCCTCTTGTCCGCTCTCACTCATATTGTCCTCCTTTTCTTTCTTAGTACAGTATACCTTCCTCCTTTTACTCCTCTCCATTGCCTTCTTACTCCCTCCCCCCCTCCTCCTCCTCTTCCTCCTCCTCCTCCTCCTCCTCGTGTCTTCCTCCTCCTGCTCATGGCCTCCCCCTCCGCTTCTTGCTATCTTGTTCTTTATTCTTAACGTGCTCCTGTTGTTTTCTTTCTCTTCTCTTCATGTCTTCCCTCTCCTTGTATCTCTCCCCCTCCTCCCTCGCTTGTCTTCCTTCTCCCCATGTTTTCCTCCTCCCCTTGTCTTCCTCCTCCACACTTGTCTTCCTCCTCCTCTTCCTGTCTTCCTGGTCTGGTCTCAATCACTGCTACCCAAACAAGGGAACTCCATCGGTAAAGTTGAGCCGCATCTCCAAAGTCTACCTGCCAGCCCTCTCCTGCCCTCTTACCCCTGCCCTTTGCCCATCCCCTTCCCCTGCCCACACCCCTTTTACCCTCTCCCCTTTGTCCTTCACCCACCTCCTTCCCCTGGCCTTCACCCTTTGTACCCCTCTCTCTATACACTTGACCCACACCTTTCCCTTTTTCATCTCCCTTTACCCTCTTTCCATTGCTCATGCCCCACTGCTGTTTCTGCCTTCACTTACTTCTTCCCTCTACACTGCCCTCGCCTTGCTCTTACTCTTGCCCTTCCCAACCCCCCCCCTTTCTCCTCGCCCTTCCCTACCCCACCTTTTACTCTTGCCCTTGCCCACCCCTTCCCCTGTCCCTCGCTTATTCCTGCCCTCCATATTTCCCTCCGTGATTCCCCTATCCCCCCTGTGTCGTCCACTTTTTTTCTTTTCTCTCTTACCAAACTTAACTGATTCCTTGCCTGTCCTTACTGAGTTCTTTCGCCCTGTCAGTGGCTCTCTCTCCCTCACCTGCTACCTACTCCCTGTTTTTCTCTCATCCACCTTTACCCCCCCCCCCCACCTCTCTTAGGCACCTCTGCCCTTTCCTGCCCCTTTCCCCTACCCTCCTCCCCTGCACTTCTTCTTCTTCTCCTCCTCCTTGCCACTTTCCCACCACCCCTACCCTTTCCTACCCCCTTTCCCCTACCCTCCCCCTTATCTACTGTCTTCTTCCATTCTTCCATGCTCCTATTTTTTCCTTACCCCTGTCCGACCTTCCCGTCACCTCTTATCTGTCTGTTGTTTACCATTCACCTCCTCTCCACTCCTTTCCCCTCTCCATCCCCCCCACCCATTTTCCCTGTCCATTTCTCCTGCTTCACTTTTCTTCGTCAGCGCCATCCATCTCCATTGTTTCGTCACGTTACCGAGTTTTATCTCTTTCCTCTGCCTTGCAATTCACTTACTTCCCCATCTTGTTCTCCTCGTTTCCTCACATGTTTTTGCTTCTCCTTTCTGCCTTGTTTTGTCTTCCTCCTTGTTTCTTCGTTTCGTCCTTCTTCCTTTTCCTTTGACTCTCATTTCGCTTCCGTCTCCATTACCTTATCCTTTTATCCTTACAATCATGTTCTTCCCCATTCTGCTGTGTTATACTTCCCCCTTCGTCTTTCCCCCAGACCCCCTCGTTCTCCCACCCCGACCCCCCCACCCCGACCCCTCCCCTCAAGTTTGGTATCGCTTGCATGCATCACAGGGCACCTAGGGCATTGCTGTGAAGGTACCATGTGTGTGTGTGTGTGTGTGTGTGTGTGTGTGTGTGTGTGTGTGTGTGTGTGTGTGTGTGTGTGTGTGTGTGTGTGTGTGTGTGTGTGTGTGATAGTGGAGGGCCCTCTGGGTATGTGGTGGGGGTGGTAGCGGTGAGAATGGCAGGCATATATCTTAGGGAAAGCAAATGCGTGAGAGAGAGAGAGAGAGAGAGAGAGAGAGAGAGAGAGAGAGAGAGAGAGAGAGAGAGAGAGAGAGTAAAAGGAAAGTAATATATATCCCCATGCCTACCGAGAAATAGGGGCAAGAGAGTCAATTTGAATACATTAGTTCCCCCTCCCCATCTACCTCAGCATACGGGGAAAGAAACAGTGACCCTCTAAACACGAGTACCCCTTCTTAGATGCTGGGGAAACTCTACGAGCGGGCCCGGTTCGTCAGTCACATCCTAAAGATTTTCACATGCAAGGTGTTTCGCTATAGTGAAGATCTAAGTGATAATTTAGCAAAGTCTGAAGTTGTCCTGTAAATATCTAGACCTTCTGTATACTGTATGCTGGGTGAGAGAGACATACAAAGCTTGAACTTTGTTATTTATTATGCAGGTTCTCTGTCTTATTCATTTTTCAAGCTCTAGCTTGTCTCTTTCATACCCAACATTCCTTTCTACTTGTCGCAATGGATCATCTACTTCTGTGTATGTTTGTTATATTCCTGCTTCTACCACACAATCGTATTTGCCTTGGGATAGATTTTTGGAATGGAAGTCGTTAAATATACCCTCCATTGCCTGTTTCACCCTTAGGACATACTTTTCATTATTACTTTTTGTTATTTTTTTATTCAGTTTATTATACCCACCTCGTTTTGAAGCTGGAAAAGTCTCCCTGAAGCTTAATATGACAGGAAATGGGAAGAAAATAGTAAAGTTCACATCATAGAGAGAATTAAAAACCTGTATATTACTAGCAGGCTCTCTTAAGCTGAGGAAAATAGACTGGTACTAGCAAGAATAAATAGCATAAACAGTAGAATGAACCGGATTAAATTCAGCATCAAAATAGCTCTCAGGCTATCTCAGGTTTATTAATTTGCGACGATGACTATTATTTTGACTCTTGTTGTCTTGATCGTGTTCAGATTGAGACTTTTCGAACTAGAGAGACTGATTAAGCCTTCATTAACCCCTTCAGTAAAATTCATGTATCGTTGGGGAGAGGCTGACTGACTGGGCCCCAAGAAATTTGCAAACGTAGCAGAAATGGTTAGACGGAAGGTGGAGATGAGATAAGTTTGTAGACAAAACATGCAGAGATTGGCTCAGTCAAGGAATTCGTGGAGAAAGTTGGGGGAGGCCTTTGTCCAGGAGTGGATTTGCAGCGGCTGATGATGAAGATGATGGTGATGACGATTGATGATGAGGATGAGGATGTTGGTGATTTAATTATGATGATGATTGATGATGATGATGGTGGTTGTGGTGATGATGATGATGATGATGGTGGTTGTGGTGATGATGATGATGATGAACTCTTACTGTATTGGGGGACTGTCCCAGGCTATATAATAATGACCGACAGCAGAAAGAATAAAGAAAATAAATCACCGTATTGAAGGGGCACTATGATATATTGGCACTGTGAGAGCCTGAGACACTGAAGAAGGGAAGCGATAGGAGGTAGGGAGAGAAGGAAGGAGGGAAGAAGTGGAAAAAATTGATAAAAGGGGTTTAGTGACAATGGAAGAGAGGGAGAGGCAAGTGGGCAGTGAAAGGAATGCCATCTGCTGAATATGAAGAAAGGGTAAGGAAGGGAAGGGTTGAGAACGGAGAAGAGAAACAAAAGGAAAGGAAAGGAAAGGAAGAAAAGAGAAAGACACAGGAATATAAAATGAAGAGGGACACGAAAGGGAAGCACAGAAAATGGATAAGAGACTGAAAGGTATTGGGGTATGTGGAAGGAAAGGAGGAAGAGGGAAAAGAGAAACGAAGGAAGAGCGTAAGAGGAAGGGGAGGAGGAAGTCTGCGAAGAAGCGAATGGCAAGGAACGGTGGTAGACGAAGAAAGAAAAAAAAGTACAAGGAAAAAAATGAAAAGTATGAGAAAGAAGGGCAGAAAGCACGGGAAAAAATCGGGGAAAAAAAGGTGATAAAAACAGAAGTGAAGATTGGAAGACAGGAGGGAAAAAATACGAAGCAAAGGAAATGAGGGAAAGTGTGATGAAGTTGAGAAACGAATGAGGAGGAAAATTATTAGTGAATATGGAAGCAAAAATGAAAAGCATAATAAAAGAGAGGTAAAGACAGTAACGAAGATTGGAAAGAGGAGAGAAAAATGTAGTAGAGAACGAAATAGTGGAAATGGAGGTATGAAACAAATTAACCTCTTCAGTCCCATGACGTCTTTTTTATGTTATATTTTCACTGTCTCCATACGATTTTATTCAGCTCAAAAAAGACCTCTCGTACTGGATGGATTTTTTACCCCTGTATCAAGCAACTGCATTAGAAAAAAACAGCAAAATAAAATACTATCAAGATACAAAATAATAATGATGATGATAATAATAATAATAATAATAATAATAATAATACAGTAGAAATATCGCCATCGAGGTGAAGGGGTTAACGATGGGGAAGACTGACTATGGGCTTGAAATTTGGTTATATTATTAGTGCTCCTGACGTGTAAAGAAAAGCTGGGAAGTTGGACATTGATATTGTGCAGAGAGAGAGAGAGAGAGACAGAGACAGAGACAGAAACAGACAGACAGACAGACAGACAGACAGACAGAAAGACAGACAGACGAAAATGGAAACAGAAAGGGGGTAACCTATTTATTTTCAGTTCTATAAACGTAATGAACACTCGCATATGGAGTTATTCCCTTGTTTATATTATTGAAACTATGTAAATTAGGCGTCCGGAGTGGCGAACCATCCAGCCACAAATGCGTATAGTTTCATTATGCACGTTTTCTTTATTGTCAAGTCAGTGGATGGGGGACTGTTATATTGTTTCCAGATTATTATTATTATGGCGGTAAATTATATCGTTTTCAGTGTCGAAATTCTCCACTAGAGTATAATAGTGTGTTTGTTTTTAAATGTTGATCAGGCTATAATATTCTTCATTGAAAATTTATTGGGTGTAGGAGTATGAGCTTTTTCTAGTGTTGTTGTTAAGTTTATTATTATTATTATTATTATTATTAATATTATTATGCCGGATCGTCACCAGATTGATGAACCTAGCTCGGGTGCCTAAGGAGAGGGACACCTTCATGTGCTGGCATTAGTTATACCTGGCGATTCACTGCCCTTTTATACAATCATCCCCCAGTTCCCCTACCCTATCCCGCAAAAGGAGGATGGCAGGCTGCAAGCTGAAATGGCCTCCCTCCTGTAGTCCACCATGCTTCTTTTGCTGAATAGGAAGGGAGCTGAGGGGCATTTACACAACCAGGCAGTGGAGTCGCGTGGTTATATCAGTGCCACCTCATGAAGGAGTCCCTCTCCAGCACCTTCCTTATGGTAACGAGAGAAGGAATATTGCGGTGGTGAGACGAGAGGAGTTAGTATTTATTAAGTCGTACTCGGGGTGGCCAAGTAATCACAGTTTCATATATATTTATTTCATTATCATACTATTAATCTTTATTATAAATAAAATAAACAGCGGAATATTGCACTGTGTTCTTGTAATATTACGAAGGGTATGTAAATGATCTTAGTGATAAAATACACGTACGTAAGATTTTTTAATCCCTTCGCTATAAACATTTCCCCTCTTCTGAATTAAATCCTTTGGCGGTAGTGAGAATAAAGTACAGTAGACGCCATCGTGCTGAAGGGGTAAAGATGACGCGTTTCTTACCACTTCAGCGCGAGGGGTGGTGGTAGCAGGGAAGAAATATTTTTGGTTTTATTTTCAAGTCTTCCCCCCCCTAAGGGCTTTTTGGAAGCCAAATTCTCCCATATTTAACCAGGCGTTGAAAATTGAGGCTTTGGGAAGTAGCCTGGAACGACCTTCTGCCTGTGGAACGACCCCTCCTCCCTGGAACAACCCCCTCCTCCATGGAAAACCCCCCTCAGCTCCCTTGAAAGACCCTTCGCCCTCTTAGAACGACCCTCCACCTTCAGAACAACCGTCTCCCTCTGGAACGACCCCCTTTCTCCAAGAATGACTCCCTTTCCCCTAGAACGACCCCCTTGCCCCAGACACGGCCTTCTCCCTCTCTCTTAGAACGACTTCATCTTCACATTGGAACAACCCCCTCCTCCTTGAACGACCCCCATCCCCTTTGAACGACCCCCATCCCCCTTGAAACGACCCCCACTCCTTGAAACGACCCCCCTTCTCCTTGAAACGACCCCACCCGCTCCCCCTTGAAACAACCCCTTCCCCTAGAAAAGACCCCCTTTCACCTTGAAACAACCCCCCTCCCCCTGAAACAACCCCCTCCTCCTTGAAACGACCCCCACCTCCCCTTCCCAATTTTGGAATGAGGAAAAGTGACCTGGAAATAGAGTGAAAATCCTAAGAACTAGATTAGGTTACGGAAGGTTAGGATGGCTTGGGTTAGGCGAGGGTAGGTTAGGTAAGGTTAGGGTGGGTTAGGTATGGGTCGATTAGGCTAGGTTAGGGTGAATTAGGTTGGATTAGCGTGGGTAAAGTTAGACTGTGTTAGGTTTGGTTTGACGGCTGGCTTAGATTCATTTATGTAGGGGTAGGATGGATTGAGCAGCGCTAGGTTGGGTTGGGCAGGGTTTGGTGTTGTTGGATTAGCCTTGGTTAGATATAGGTTAGATCAAGTTAGTTTAAATTAGGTAAGAATAGGAGAGTTTAGGGTAGGTTTAGTTGGTCAAGTTAGACTAGGTTAGGCTAGGTTAAGTTAGGTTGGGGTAGGTTGAGTTAGGTTAGACTAGGTTAAATTAGGTTAGGCTAGGTTAAGTTAGCTTTGGCTAGGTTGAGTTAGGTTAGGCTAGGCTAGATCAGGTTAGGTATAGAGTGGAAGTTCCTCTGTTCCCGTATGCAGGTGCTCTGAGCGGGGCTAATCCGGTAAAACCCTGGGATGTGACCTGCCTTTGGGCCTACCGGCAGACCCGAGGACACCTCTAACAGCCCCTTGTGTGGTGGAATGAGTAGAAGAAAGGGAGAGTAGTAGGAGAGAAGATGGAGATGGATAAGAGGAGTGGGAAAAGAGTTGGAACATGGTAGGAAAGGAGGACGAACAGTGGAATTAATAGTGAGAGTAGGCAAGTGGTAGAGTAAAAAAGTAACAGAAAATTAGGAGAGTAATAGCAGGAGTTTGAAAGTAGGAGGGAGTGTAGAGAAGGAAGTGGGAAGCAGCAGGAAGAGTAGGAAAGAAGTTAGATAATGGTACGAAAAATAGTACGAGATGTGAAAATTGTACTGAGATAAGTGATAGAAAGGGAAAGTAATAGAAAAGTAATAATAGCAAAGTAGCAGAAAGAGTAGGAAACGTAACTGGAAGAATATTACAAGTAGTTGGAATTGTACAGGAAAAATTAGCCAAGGAAAGTAGCACGAACGATAAAGCTAAGATAATAGGAAATACGAGCAAAAGTAACAAAGGTAAAAAAATAGCAGGAACAGAAAAAGAGGAAGAGGAACAATATTAGAAGTAGCAGAAATTGGAACAAAAGATACAGGAACAGCAGAAATAATATATATATATATATATATATATATATATATATATATATATATATATATATATATATATATATATATATATATATATATATATATATAAAGTAGTAGCAGCAGTAGCAAGAGTAGCAAGAATCAGAGCAAAAGTAGCAGGAACAAATGGAAAAGCAGCAGGAGAGGAACAATACACCAAAAGTAACAGTAACAGTAGGGCAGTAAAGGAACAAGGAAAGCCTGTCAACAGGGGTAGGAAAGCTGGGTAGGTGGGTGCTGTGTAGGGGAGACGTGACTAGCCTCAGGTCCCTACTCACACACACACACGCACACACACACACACACACACACACACACACACACACACACACACACACACAAGGCATCCTCCCTCTCAATCTTGCCCAAACATTTTTCCAATAAGAACGGTAGCATCTTAGTAAAAAACAAAAACAAAAAAAAAACAAAAAAAATCACCAAAAATTTACTTCAAAATAAGGAAAAGTATTATAAAAACGTAGCATTAAAGGAAGGAAAAGTATCATGAAGAGGAAAAAAGTAACAGTAGCAGAGAGGAGGGCAGGAAAGGAGCAGCAACAGAAAGGGAAGTGGGAAGGAAGGAAACTGGGCGGTAGGGTGTTGTGCTGGGTAGGTGGACGTGACCAGCCTTCCTTACTCACTCTCTCACTTTCTCACTCTCTCACTTCTTACTCTCTCACTTTCTCACTCGCTCACCTTCTCACTCGTTCACTTTCTCACTGACTTTTTCTCTCATACTGCCTCTCACTCATTCACTCACACCAGGAAGGAAGGTGAGTGATAGAGTACTGTGTTGCACAGGGGGACATGACCAACCTTGTTCTCTCTCTCTCTCTCTCTCTCTCTCTCTCTCTCTCTCTCTCACACACACACACACACACACACACACACACACACACACACACACACACACACACACACACACACACACACACACACACACACACTTTTTTCTCCGCCTTAGGCCTTACTTTTCCAGATTTAATTATAGTCGACGTTTCTCCATCCTTGACATTTTTCTCCATTTCAGGTTTTTCCGCCCTTTTCCTTTTTCCATACTAAATTTTCAAGATATTTTCCAGTGTATGAATTTCCCATCCAATATATATATACATTTTTCAGTTTCTTGCCTTCATTTCATTGATCTTCCTCTCCTAGCAATATATAAATTTCCGTTTTGACTTTTTTCAATATATAATCTTCCCTTCCTGGATATTTTTTCATTCTTAGAGCTTCTCATCTTAATTTTTTTCCCTCTTTAAGTGTCCCCATCTAAGGCTTTTTTTCCACTTCAAATCTTTTCATCAGCGACGTTTTCTTTTTTTTTCCCTCCCTCTCTTTCTATTTTTTTTTCTTTCCTGTGCCAACCTCTTCGTCTTTCGCCTTCCTCTTTCAGACCTAATTTGTGTAAACTTTATTATGTTATTTTTTTCCTGCTTTCGTCACATAATATGTGATTAGATTAATATAGACAAAATCATATCGAAAGGGGAAACTGTATATCCGTCCATCCTCTCCCGTTTAGCCTTTTCCTGTGCTGTCTTTCCCCTCTTGCCCTTCCCTCATTTCCACCAGAACTTTCACCTTATTTTCCTTCATTTTCCTCGTTTTCCTCCTAGCTTGGCCACTCTCTAACTTTATATCATCACACCATCTTTTCCTGGCTGATTCTGTATATCCTTCCTTCCCTTCTGTGTAGCCATTTTCTCTGTCGCTTTCCTTCCAGCCAGAACTTTCTCCACATTTCCTGTCATTTTCCTCTATTTTTTTTTTCCTCGCAGAGCAACTCTCAAACTTTATCATGCCTTCCCCAATTCTGCGTCCATCTTTCCTGACTCTTTCCATTCTTTTATCGTCTCTTCTTTCGAACTGCCTGGTTATTCAGAGATCTATCAGCTCTCCTCCCTATCCCACCGAAAACACGATGATGGACTGGAAGGGGCAACTTCAGCCTGCAGTCCACTGGATTCATGTCAGAATGAGTCTGAATCTACAACAATAATCCCATGACAACTGTGCAACTCATTTCATATATACCTTCCCTAGGGCTGTATATGCGTTTATCATCTTCCTTTTATCTCCATTCTCTGACGTCTTTCCCCCTCCCCTCTCTGTTTTCTCCCTTCATCCTTCCTTTCACGTCTTCTTCATTATTTTCGTCTTCATTTTCGTCCAACATCATTCCCTCCGTCCAACTTTTATTCTCTTATTATCCCCAGTCTTTGCCAACTTTCTTCTCTCTGTCTCCCACCAAAACTTTCTTCCCAATTTTTCTTCACGTTGTTCGTATTCCTTCTGTTATGTTTTCGCCTCATCCTTCCCTCCTTTCAACTTTCATTCCTTCTCTGTTTCTGCCATCCATTTTATTCCATTTTGCCTTCAATTTTTCCCTTACAAAAGTTAATTCTTACTTCCTTAGTTTCTTCGTGTTCCTTCCCGTATGTCATCTTTTCCTTCCCTCATTCCACCTTTCTTCCTTTGTCTGATTCTGTTTATTCCACCTTTGTCTTTCCTCTTACCTCAGTTTAACATCCTTTTTCCCTCATCTCTCTCCTCACATCCTCTTCCAGATGTTGGAATTCATTCATAATATCAAATTTGCTTTTCTTCCAGATTACATTCTTTCTCTGTTGTTCTGTCCTGTCTCTCCCTTCTTACTCTCTACTCACTCTCATCTCACCTGCCTCATTTCTTTTTTCCTTCTCATTTGGAACCTCGTGTCATCCGCTTCATCAGACTCCCTTCAAACTTTCATCCACATATTATCCATCATCCCTACCCTATTGTCGACGACTGTTTTTACACCTTTACCTTACCTTTCTGTCTTCCTCCCCTCATCTCTCCTCTTCACTCCTTTGCTTCTTCCTACTGTACTTCTGTAACTTATTTCTTGCGGTTTTCCTCCCCTGTTCACCTTCTTCCTCCTCCCTTCTCATCTCACTCTTCCCCTCTTCCATTGCCCTTTCTTTCAGTTCTTCTTACCTCTTCTACCGCTGTCCATCTTTTCATCTTCATAGTACTCTTTATGTCTGCTTTAATATCAGTCCTTGCCGAATCGTTACCACCATTCCTTCTTTTCCATTAGCCCTACTGTTATATTTTATTATCCTTTATTTCACTACCCTCTTTCTCCAACCTCTCTTCTCCCCTTCTACCTATCCTTTTTCATTCTCACGTTATCGTTTTTTCCTTTTCTTTTCCCCTCTTTAATGTACCCCTACCCTTTTCACCACACTTTCCCTCTCCCCATTATATTCGCTTATTTTCTTATCACTGTCTTTCCTTTCCCCATCCCATCTCCACCCTTTCCACCTGCCCCTCCTCCATTCTATCACTTGCAGCCTTTTCCCTCTTCCCTCCCTCTCTCCCTCTTCCTCCTCGTCCCGTCTACCTCTTCGTCCCCTCATTCCCTCCTCTCAGTACTCTTTCTCCTCTTCCCTTCCCCTCCCCCCCCCCACGTCAGCACAGGCGGCACAGTACCCAAGTTTGACCATAAAGGGTTAAAGAGGGTAGGAGTTACGGCACCCCAAACCCCTTCACCCACGATGCCACTTTTCACACACACACACACACACACACACACACACACACACACACACACACACACACACACACAGTATAATTTGTGTGTGTGTGTGTGTGTGTGTGTAAGAAAAAGTTGAGTCGTCATCTTCCCATCAGCAACCAAGTCTTAAAATAACACTCTTCACAGTTTTAAAAATATTATGGATTTTTTGTTTCTCTGAAGCCATCCTCCATCTCAAATCAATAAAAACTTCATCTTAAAATAATACGAACAAAACAAAAAAAATGAAACCGGCAAGATTTTTCGTCTCTCTCTCTCTCTCTCTCTCTCTCTCTCTCTCTGAAATCAAACTCGGTGTCTGAATCAACTTCTCATCTCCTCCTTCACTGTTATGTTAATCCAAGGCAGACCTCCCTCTCCCCATTCACAGACACCACCACCATGAAATGAATAAGTGTCCCCTAGAGTATTGCTCGTACCTCTGAGTCATAGATGCTGCATAGCGAAGAAGATTGTGTGTGTGTGTGTGTGTGTGTGTGTGTGTGTGTGTGTGTGTGTGTGTGTTTACAGTATTAGTGTGTGTTTTAGTTTCATTATTATCATTATCGTCGTCATCGTCGTCAGTACTGTCGTCATCATCATCATCATCGTCATCATCATCATCATCATCATCATCATCATCATTCTCGCCACCATCTTATTCTTATTCTTCATCATCATCATCACCATCTTATTGTCCATCATCATCATCATCATCACCATCTTATTCTTATTATCACTGTTTCTTCCTTCTCCTTCCCTTTCCACCCCCACTCTGCCCCAGGGACTGCTTAAAAGGTCACATTTTGGCTCTGGGGTCATCATTTCCGAGTTGCTCAATTTTGGAACGACCTCAGTCGGACTCAGACGGACGGACGAAAGAAGTTGAAGTTCATGGCGAAGTTTCTGACGACGGATGCTGGGTAAGGGAAGATGGGGAGGGGGAGAAGAAGGGTAGGGGGAGAAGAGGGGAAGAAGATGGGGAGGGGGAGAAGAAGGGGAAGGTGAGGGAGAGTGGGAGTGAGACGGATGGCGGAGGTGAAGGTAGAGAAAGGATGGGGATTGAATGGGAGAAGGAGAGACGAGAGAGGTAGGTGGAGGGGGAGAGTTTGGGCTGAAGGATGATGAAAGAGGATGAGATGGTGAGGGAGGAAAGAAGAAGGGAAGAGGGTGGAGAGAAAATGGGGTAAGGGATGATGGAGGGGGAATGAGAGTGGGGAAGATAGGGGGAGGAGTTGGAGGGGGAGAATGTGCGGTGAAGGATTATTGTTGCGCCGCCCTTCCTTCTTTCCCTCACTTTCTCCTTCCTTCAATCTATTTCCTCTTCCTTTTTTTTTCTCCCCTTCCCATGTGGCCTCCTCCTCCGCTGGCCTCCCCCCTTTCCCTCCTCACTTACCTTCTTCCCTTCCATTTTTTCCATTCCATTCCTCATTCTTTCTTACTTTCCCCTTCTTTATTTCCTTCTTTTCCATCTTATTGTTTTTCCATCTGTCCCACATCTTTTCTCTGCCCCCTCCCTCTCCCAGTAATCCAATCCAGCTCAATCTCTCCCTGTATTTTAGATTCCACCAGCTTCCCTCCTTCCCTGGCTCCTTCCTTACTTCCTTCATGCTTCTTCCTTCATTTCGTCCTTCTTAAAACACTTCCTTCCTACCATGGTTTGCTGCCACATTTCCTTTCATTATTATTTCTTACTTCCCTTCTTTCCTTCCTAAGTTCTTTCCTTCCGAAGTTCCTTCCTTGTTTTATCTTCTTTTCTCTCCTTCTTCCCCCTTGTTCCTTACCCCTCGCCCCCCTACCCCAAACCCAAGCCAGCTCAATCTGTCCTGTGTTTCAAATTCCGCCAGCCTTGCCTCCCCGATCATCTGTATTCCCTCTGTGAGCCCCTGCCCTGCCTCCCTCACCCTCCCTCCCTTACCCTGCACGCCCACACAGCCCTCAGCCCACACATACACCCCTTAGTCCTCATATACAGCTCTCACCCACATACAGCTCTTCTCAGCTTACACAGCGCTTTCTAACATACACATCCCACACCAACATTAACCCTTTTCAATATATATACAGCCCCTCTAAACATACACCTTACACATCCCTCGCCAATACAGCTCTAAGTCCACACACACATCTTTCTCTCACACTGCACTTACCCAGACAGACAGCCCTCACTCGCACCAACCCACACATCTCGGCCCACACATAGAGCACTGACCAACACACCCTTCGCTGTACATTTCTCGCAACCCACTCACATATATATATATATACAGTCCTTACTAAAACAATTTTAAGACTTCAGTATACACAGCACCCCATTTCCCCCTGCGCGCGCGCACACACACACACACACACACACACACACACACACACACACACACACACACACACACACACACACACACACACACACACACACACACACACACACACACACACACACACACACACACACACACTGTCTCTCTCTCTCTCTCTCTCCCTCACCCATATCTTGCCTCACAGATAGGCAAATCCACACAAATCCTGCCACACTCAAGGTCCCTTAACACACACACACACACACACACACACACACACACACACACAATGAATTCACAAGCACAGACCTTACAGATGCATTTCGTCGGGAAGAAAAACTAGAGAGGATTGAGTCGCAATATCTGAACAAAACGGGAGACATAAATCCTCGTTTTCTTTGCCCTCGGATAAACCAACGCAGCCCAGACTTGTGTATTTGTTTTGGACGCCTTATCTGTGTGTGTGTGTGTGTGTGTGTGTGTGTGTGTGTGTGTGTGTGTGTGATAAAACGGGGTGTGGCTCCTTGCGTTTGTCT
Source organism: Coenobita brevimanus (assembly GCF_032717465.1). Classification (NCBI taxonomy): domain Eukaryota; kingdom Metazoa; phylum Arthropoda; class Malacostraca; order Decapoda; family Coenobitidae; genus Coenobita; species Coenobita brevimanus. The sequence goes on along the minus strand of NC_137017.1, from coordinate 6,106,966 downwards.
TCTTTATCCTTTATCATTCCCCTCCGTCTTCGTTTTTCGTCTTGTAACGTTTCTTAGATATTCCTTTATTTTTTCGTCCCCATCTTCCATTTTCATTTTTGGGCATGTTCTTTTTTTTTTTTTTTTTTTTTGCACAGTCGTCGTTGTATTTTTTTTTCGCCATTACAGTCTCTCTTCTTCGCCTGCCCTCTTGTGTAATTCTCCTCCATCCTTTTCTGCATATTATTGTTTTTGTCTTTTGTCCTATATCTTCTTATTTTTCCCTTCCCATATTTTGAAAGTTCATCCTCCTCTTATTCTTCTTCCCCTTCTTCGAGTTTCCCCTCCACGTTATCCATGATCTTCTTCCCACCCTCTTTAGTATCTTCTCGTGTTCCTTCCTTTCCTTCTTTCCTTTCGTTCGTCAGCTTTCCTATTCTACATCATTGTTAATCAGATTTTAAGCTTCCTCCTCTCTTTTCCTTCACTCTTTTTCTTCCATCAGTATTTTGAGTTTTTCTTCTTCGTCTTCCTCCTTCTCCAAGTTGTTCTCATGTTTTTTTTTTTCCAGTTTTTTTTCTCGTTCCTTGCCTTATAATTCTCTTATTTTTCATGTTTTTCTCCAGTCTGTTCATTGTCTGCCTTTTCCATCTCTATTTTTCGTCCCTTTGACCAAGTCTCTCTCTCTCTCTCTCTCTCTCTCTCTCTCTCTCTCTCTCTCTCTCTCTCTCTCTCTCTCTCTCTCTCTCTCTCCATTCTTCTGCTCCCTTATTTACCTTTTCCTTTTTTTATTCTTTTCTCCTCTTCCTCCTCTTCCTCCTCATTATTATTATTATTATTATTATTATTATTATTATTATTATTAATATTATTACTATTACTATTATTATTATTATTATTATTATTATTATTATTATTATTATAACATTTCCTCTCTTCCTCCTCTCCTTTCATTTCCTCTTCTTCCTTACTGCAGCCAAGTCAGTGTTAAGGGGAGACTAAGCCAGAGTCACCACAAGGCATCCACCCTGATAAATGTGACTGCCGTAAATCACACAGCAATTTACAAGACGCTATTATTTACGGGGAATATATATTTAATCCCAGAGAGAGAGAGAGAGAGAGCATGTGGTTGGTTCCTGAATACGTTGAGACAGAATTGTGGGGAGAGGAAAGGTGAGATTTTACTTTGCTTTTGAATGTCGAACCGTGTTTGTGTGTGGAGAAAGAGAGAGAGAGAGAGACAGAGAGACAGAGACAGACATACAGACAGACAGACAGACAGAGACAGAGAGAGAGAGAGAGAGAGAGAGAGAGCTCAGGGGAACAAAAGTGGAGACACACAACCACGAACATAAACACTTTTTCACACACACACACACACACACACACACACACACACACACACACACACACACACACACACACACAGGACCCAGAAACCAAAAAAAAAGAAAGAAAAAAAAATTCCCAAAACAGCCCACAGAAAATGGCTGTGTATCCTGCGTTCTGAATACAAAACACATTTTTCCTTCCTCTTTGTTCTTCCTCTTTCTTCCTCCTTTACTTCCTCTTCATTCCCATCTAGTAAATTTCTTCTTCTTTTTCTTCCTTTTACTCCTCCTCGTTTCCTTTTTGTTCCTCTTTATCTTTCTCATTTCCTTTTTGTAACTCTGTCTTCGTCTCTTTCTCCTCCTCTTCATTTTCTTTCTTTTTCTTTGTCGTAATTCATCACCATTTTTTGACGACTCGCTCTTCCTCTTCACTCTCCTCTTGCAAGTTCTGTCTTCGTCTCCTCCCCATCGTCTTCCTCCTCTTCATTCTCACTCTCTTTCTCTTTTTCTTTATTTTGATCTTATTTAAGGCCTTCCTCTTACATATAATATCCCTCCCTAGACGTTTTCCCGCTTTTACTTCCTTCGTTACTTCCTCTTTTCTTCGTCATTGCTTGTATGTGTCTTTGTGATATTCTTTTGCTTCAGTATATAGTCTTTTTTCCTTACACTTTCTCTTCTCCTGTTCCTTTTCTCTTATTATTTTTTTGCCTTTTTTACTTTCCTCCACTTACTCTCCCTTTCATTCCACTTCATCATTTAGTCACCTCAGTCGCATTTTTTTTTTTTTTTGTATTTTTCTTCCCGTTTTTCCTCTTTTTTTTTTTTTTTTTTTTAGTCCTCCTCCTCCTCCTCCTCGAGATATGAGCTAGGCAGGTGTGATGTAGTTTAGCTTATGATGGTCCCAACGTTAACCATAGTGAAGAGAAGGCAGGATATGCATTTGTGTGTGTGTGTGTGTGTGTGTGTGTGTGTGTGTGTGTGTGTGTGTGTGTGTGAGAGAGAGAGAGAGAGAGAGAGAGAGAGAGAGAGGGCGTTCTGTGCTATCCTTTCGTAAATTTCTGATATTACAGAACAAGTAATTCTGTTAATCCCACTGCCTTACCGAAATATGAGAACCATAAGGCATGTGTGGTCTTTCTGTCCTTGTAATTATATAACTCTCTCTCTCTCTCTCTCTCTCTCTCTCTCTCTCTCTCTCTCTCTCTCTCTCTCTCTCAAATACTCCCACGGATGAAGTTCAAGTTAATGGTTAATAGTTCCGTTTGATTTTGAGAGAGAGAGAGAGAGAGAGAGAGAGAGAGAGGACTAGCACGGTGAAGGAACAAGGGTAACAGTTCACAGGGTCGACAGTCCCATAGACATTTATACCAGTTTTCACCCTTATGGCTTGGGAGTCAGAATAACCCTATAGTGTTTTACGAATTACGCCCTTTAATGAGTTTTTAGAGAGAGAGAGTGTCCGAGCTGACAAAAAGGAATCGAGAGGGGAGTAGGATCAGAAACACACACACACACACACACACACACACACACACACACACACACACACACACACACACAGAATTTTTGTCAGCCTTTTCATTATACTATTTTTACAGAGAGACAGGATGAGTTTTCTGGTCCGGATTTGTTCCCCAATTTTTCGGCTACTTGGGTTTGGAAAATATAAATGTGGAACGTGATCTGGGTTTAGGTTGGGTCTGGATATGGTGTGGCTTGGGAGGGGGAGTGTGAGAGGATGAGTGGGGAAGGGAGAGTTGGGACTTGGGGGAAGGGAGCGCTTTTCTCTTTATAATTTCTTGCCCTGTTTTTTATTTTTATTTTTTTGTAATGCGTTATTTTGGGGGCTTTTTTTTTTGGGGGGGGGCGGTGCATATGGTCACTAATATTTGTTCTTTTTTTTTTCTTTTTTTTAGTATTTGACTTTATTTTGGAATTTTAGGTATATTGATGATCTCTGATTATAGTGGAATCCGTTGAGAGATGCTTAATGAGGAATTCTATGGGACTTAAAACGGCTAATATGTACGATCCTTTGAGTGGCGAGATTATTACAGTGAGATGTGAGCAAATGTGGGTGTATTTATCAGCGTATTGTGTATAGCCCTCTGATGTACATTCCTCTTTATTTTTATATGGAACCAGAAACATTTAGTGTGCAATTGCTCGGGTGGGATTACTGATTGCAGAGTATGATTTTTTACTGGAAGAAGTAGAAGTTCAGAATTATTTTCCGACTCAGTTGAAGTAATACAGAATTGATCATCTTTTAAAGGAATACCTACTGAGTACTTTGGATGCATACTTTTATTTATTTATTTATTGTTTATCTATTTTATTTATTATACAGAAAAGGTCTCCAAATCACATACTCTCATATTTATCACAGCGTAATATGGTTCCGAATCCAGTTAGTCAATTTATACTTAATTTTGTATCAGAATGTAGATAAATGGGCGTCAGAATTAACAGGGTGTGGCCTCCTTTGGCGCCGTCCTTACTTGAGAACCTAATAAGAAACTAGAAAGCACATCAGCGAGAAAACTGGGTGAAATGAGTGTTTTTGAGAGAAAGAGAGAGAGAGAGAGAGAGAGAGAGAGAGAGAGAGAGAGAGAGTTATGTATAGATAGTGTGTTGTGAAGAATCTGAGTAGGTCAAAGAAGGAAAGCAACAGTATTCAGGTAGAGGAACAAAATCTTAATAACTCTTGGAAAAATTGATCATATAGCAAATTTCAGTATCTAAACTTAAAATCAAAATAAAAAAATAACCCTAGAGTTAGAACTCGTCGTTTATTATATTCTAGGTCCCCATATATATATATATATATACTGTATATATATATATATATATATATATATATATATATATATATATATATATATATATATATATATATATATATATATATATATATATATCTATATATATATATTTTGAATGGTGGTGAGACTTCCTATACCGAAATAGGAGATAATGGAGAATATGCTGTTAATATTTCTGTTCTAAAAATTTCTTCTCAGCTTAGTACTGTGGCGGTAGGAAAAACAGAATGAAAAAAAAATCGAGAAAAGAGATAAACTTACTAGCAAAAGGACATAGAAATTATAGGTAGGTGTATGAAGAAAAATAAATCGAAAAAAGGTAAACAGCACTACCCAAACGGAAGACATGGAAATTATAGGTATCAGTATGAAGAAAAATAAAAAATAAAGAGAAGTGAAAAAGTTGATGGCTGGAATTCTTTTTAATCAAGAAGGAAGACTGTGATGGAAAAATAAGTCTTTGTCGCAGCATAAGATTAAATAATAGTCCCGGCCTCTTAAAAATTCACAGATTATTTCCTCTTTCTTCCTCTTTCTTACTGTTTTTCTCTCTTTTTTTTTCCTGGAAGGCTCTAAAGAGGTGACTCATTAGCAAGGAGCCCAACCTTTTTTATATTTATATTTTTGGGGTTATTTTTTGGGGTCTGTATTAAGAAACGAATGGGTGGGAGGAGAAGGGGTGTTAGAGAGAGAGAGAGAAAGAGAGAGAGATAGAGTGAGAGAAGGGGGGACATTTAGAGGTGGTTTGTGGGTGTATGCGTTTTTGCTTGTGTGTGTGTGTGTGTGTGTGTGTGTGTGTGTGTGTGAGTGAAAGAGAGAGAGAGAGTCAGATGAAAACCCTAGAAAACCAATTATTAAACCGGACAAACAGAAGACTTAAGAACGCATTAAAAACACTGACATGAAGATTACAAACTCGTCTTAAAAGAATCTTAATCTTAGGCTGGAAGAAATGCGAAGTTGGAAGACGCGGAGAGATAAGGCGAAAGAAAAACGCCTGGATGAGAGAGAGAGAGAGAGAGAGAGAGAGAGAGAGAGAGAGAGGGAGAGGGAGAAGGGGGGGGAGGAGGGGGCTGTGACCAGATTATTTTCGTTCGGACCAGAGACAAAAAGTTGAATTAATGAAGGAGAGCGAGGAGAGAGAGAGAGAGAGAGAGAGACTTTTCAGAGTTTTTTTTTTTTTTGTTAGAGAGAGAGGGGGGAGGTTGATGTTGGAGAAGGAGGCTTATAGGTGTGAGGGGGGAGAGAGGAAGAACGAAAGACGAAGAAAATGAAAGAAGGGGAGAAGAGTGAAGAAAAGAAGAGGAAACAAAGGAAACAACACGAAGGAAAGGTAACGTAAAAACAGGAAGAATGAAGACAGAAAATGGACGAAAAAGGAGATGGAAAAAGGATGAAGACATTGGAACCCGAATTAAATAAATAAGTAAATAAAGAAGAGCAAGAATAAGGGAAAGAAGAAAATGCGGGGAGGAAAAATAAGAAGTCAAGAGAAAGAAACCAAAAGAAAAGGAAAAAGGTAAGAAAAAAAATCATTACTAATGTTTCTGTGATCATGGCCACTAGATCTGATGTCACCAATCTCTCTCTCTCTCTCTCTCTCTCTCTCTCTCTCTCTCTCTCTCTCTCTCTCTCTCGGTGATGTATATACGTATCTTTATTTTTTTTTTTCTGTAGTGATGCTGTATTGCTGTTCTGTTGATGGTATTTGTGGTGGTTGCTGTGGTATTTTTGAGACAGTGGTGGTATTTCTGGTGTAGTCTTTTATTTTGGATGGTATTTTTGTACTGTTTGTGGTGAAGTGATTTTTGTGTTGATGCTGATGTCGTGATTGTGTGTGTGTGTGTGTGTGTGTGTGTGTGTGTGTGTGTGTGTGTGTGTGGTGATTTTCTGATGAGTATCGATGTGATGATATTTGGTCGAGTAGTGAGGTGTAAAAGATGACAATAGAAAAGTTGGTGTCGTAATTTTAACCTTATGATGATGACCCTCGTAGTGATGATTGTAAGTATGGCCGTGGTGATGCTAGTAGTGATGATAAGTGTGCTGATACCGCCAGAAAAGTTGCTGTTGTTTTGTCTTGGTAGGTTTGTTGGTGATGCTGTTATAGTCATTAGAGCAGTTGGGGTGCAAGAATGTGGTTGTGTTGTGTATCTGTCTATCAGTCTATCTATTGCCAGACGCCCTCAGTCCCGTAAGAGGTGGCCACAAACAAATCGCCTCCACGTCGCTCTGTCCCCCTCCATTGTGTTGTGAAAAAGATTAATCGGCAGTGAGCAAGGAGGGAATGGGTTGAGGGATTGGGTTGAAGGATTATATATCAAGACCATTTCTTACGGGATGCAGCGACAAGTATGAAATAGATTGTGTGCTCTGGTGACCTCTTATGACTGCTGTAAAGGGTTAAGCAGAATTTCGGTGTCCTCCTCCATCGTTATCAAGATCATCACTAAAAGATATGGCAGTGTGTTGGTATCATCATTTATCATGTCATCATCATCATTTATCATCATCACACTAACCAGTTTATTATCATGTGTAATGTAAGTGGGTGTGTGTAGGGGTCGGGAGTTGGTGTCAGCAGAGAAAACTTTAAGGGTGCCGTCGAAACTCTTATACAAACAGGTGGTAATGGTCTGTTAATAGGAAAAACAAAGCGTAAAATTAGAGGAGTATTTCGCTGTGGTAATAGAAGAATTATAACATCAGCAGAGGAGTACAAATTATCCCTTCATGCGAATACGTAAGTGGGCGGGTGTGTATTGCTGCTTAATGAGAGGCCATTCAGAACGCAATTAATCCTCGCTGTATTGTTAATGATACACACACACACACACACACACACACACACACACCGAAAGCCTCTCGTCATGGGGGCCGCCTTGTAATCAGAAACCAGTCTCTTATTTTCCTCCTAATTGCCGATAATGATGTATGCGGAAAGGAATAATGAGCCTCGTTAGGTGAGTGGATGGTTCTTGCCCGCCTGAGTGTTGTGGTGTTAATGACGGGGTTGGGGTGATTGAGTGTGGTGCATGCAATTAGAGTTTGTTTATAGAGTGATATGTTAAATGAAGAGAGTTGATGGCTGTTGGGGCATGCTGTTGAATGAAGTTAGTGTGTGGTAATTTTCATGCAAGGTGTACTGCATATGTGTGTGCGTTATATATATACAGGGAGGGAGAGAGAAAAACAAACTAGATAAATTAAGGATCAGAGACAGAAATATAGACAGAAGGGATATATAATGAGGAAAGGGAATATAAGAAAGGAAGAGAAACTGAGAGAAGGGTAAATGCAAAGCCAAGTTACGGAGGCAATGAGAGAGACGAATTACCTCAACGCAGCAGAAGAATAAGAAGGAAGGAAATTAGAAGGATAAACCAGAGAAGAATTACGGATAGAGAAGAAAAAAGTTATAAAAATTCCTTAAGATGGACCGGCCCTCTTCCCATTTCTCACTAGCGTCTTGGTAAAATCTCCCTACTTGTGAAGGCTAGTAGAGTGAGCTAGTCCCCCCTACTGACGTCTTCATTATTCACCTTTACGGGCCTTTCATTCATCACTCTACCCTCATACAGTACATCCGCGTGTGATACATTTAGCTTTTATACATTCATTCACTTCTTCATACATTGTCATATTTCAGTACATTCATTTTCTATACACTGAATTGAATATACACTCTTTATAGGCTATACTTTCATACATTTGTTCCCTGTACATTGTTTTCATATATTCAGTCGTAAAAGTTTTTCATCCATCACCCCAGCCTCATTCACAGTGTTCCTTCCATCATCCCATCTTTTCTTCCTTCTTCGCTTTTGGGTAATCCATCCTGCCTTCCTTTTTTCCCTGCTTCCATTCCTTTCCTTTCCTTTCCATTCCTGCCCTTCCTTTCTTTTCCCGTCTTTTCCTTTCCTTCCTTCCTTCCTCCCTCCCTCCCTCCCTCCCTCCTTACTTCTTTCTCTTCAACCATCACTGCGTTCATCTTTCCTCACTGTTCTCTCTCATCTTCTCCCTCCCTCCCTGACCCCCTCAAATCAAATTAACCCTTGTGTCACTGTGTTATTAGTGTGTTTATTAATTAACAACGACCATCATCACACGGAGTCTCCTTTTCTCCTTTTTCTCTCCTCTCTCCATCTCTTCTTTCTCTCTCCTCTCTCCATCTTTTCTTTCTCCTTCCTATCCCGTCTCTTTCTCTCCTCTGCTTCCTTTCTCTGTCCTTGCTCTCACTTTTTTCTCCATCTCTCCCATTACTCTCATATCTTCTTCCTTTCGCTCCCCCTCTCTCCCTTTCTCTGCCCTCTCTCCCCTTCTTCCTTAATCATCCTATTCCTCCCTTCCTTCCTGGTTTCTCCCCGTTTCTTCCCTTCCTCTTTTCTGTCTTACCTCCGCCCTCCTACCTTCTCTTCTTCTCCGCTCCCCTCCCTTCTCTCCCTTTTCTTCTTTCCCCCTCCGTCCTCCTCCCCCACAAAAGCCCTCTTTTCTCCCTCTCTCCTCTCGCCCTCTCGTCCATCGCCTCTCCCCTCCTCCTCCTCCTCTCCCCTCCTCCTCCTTCTCATCCCTCCCCTCCTCCTCCTCCTCCCTCCCCTCCTTCTCCTCCTCCTCCTCCTCCTCTCCCCTCCTTCCCCAGACGGACAGGAACTAATGGACGAGTTTTTAATAACCTCACAAGGATCAGCCTCTCTCTCTCTCTCTCTCTCTCTCTCTCTCTCTCTCTCTCTCTCTCTCTCTCTCTCTCTCTCTCTCTCTCTCTCTCTCTCTCTCTCTCTCTCTCTCTCACCTTCCCTTTCACCTGCTCCCTACCAATTTCAACTCTTCTTTCTTAGTTTTGCCCTATATCTTCTTCCGTCTTTATTTTCTTCTATCCTGTGTGCCTTTCTTCATTAATCTTCCTTTTTTTCTTCCTTCCCTCCTCCTCCTCCATCTATTTTCCTCTCTCCCGCCTCTCTCCTTCTTGACGATTGCTTACCTCATCAATTTTCCTTCCCATCCTCTCTCTCTGTCTCCTCTTTGTCCCATGAGTTCCAAGTTGTTGTTTTTTTTCGTCTTCCATTTGTTCGTATATTAAGAGTGTACTAGGATTTCTCACCTTCACGTTTGGCTTCTGCTTATAATGTTTCATCCTCAGCCTTCAGTCCACCGGATTTATGTTTTAGAAATTTTTGAGCTTAGTCCTTCAGCCCGATGTCGTGATTCTCATTTAATTCATCATATCTCTAGACGATTATATGCAACTTACGAGAGCTTTTTTTTGTTCCTAATGTTTATGTTAGTCATTGCTGTAACTTGCTTTATCACTCAAAAAATAACCCCAGTAAGACTAATAAAATCGTCCAAGTGCAAGAATAAAGTGGACACACATAATCAGATTGAAGAAGTTAAATCTCTTTCTAGTGTCGTCCATACATTTCACATTCTCTTCCTACGTCTTGAGTCACTTCCATCAGTATCAAATTACCCCATCATTAGGTGCCATCAACTTTCCTGCCTTTCCTGCACTCCCTTCCAACTTTCTGCGTCATCGTGTCAGTTTTATTCAGATCTTGGGTCCCACATTGCTTTATCATAATCAACTTCATTCCCAACTCCACTCCAACAGCATCAGCACTTCAGTTTATTTGCATACAACTCTCCACATCGTCATATCTCTTGCTCTGTCTACCTTCCCATCTCTTTCTTCCTTCCTACGTTTCTCCTACCTACGGCATCATCAGTGTTTTTCAGCATTTTACATATTACTCTTGCAGCATCCATACATTTTTTTAACTCTTCTTTTTCACCAGCTTATTCATCTCCATCGATATCATAATTCCCATCAGTGTTCATGGCTCCCTGCATTTCCATACAGCACTCTTCGCAGTCGTATCCTTCGCAATCATCATTCACATTTGAGTTTCTACGTCTCTGTATCATAATCTGCATAAATCTCTCAGCCATTTGCTACTCCCATTCATTTGTATACAACTCTACACATCTATACCTTTCATAACCCCTCTCACTCTATCTTCAGTCTCCTTTTTCTTGATCGTTCTGTTTCCCCCACCTTGATCGTCAGCATTTTTCAGCACTACATCTCGCTCTGGCAGCATCCTTAGATTTCTCATATTTTTCCCTTCGCTTTATTCAGCTCCCATGGCATCAGAATTACCCACCATTTCGTCCCATCAACTTTCATGCCACCCTGCACATCCACACAGCTCTCTTTATCATCATCTCCATATCATCATTCAGACATTGGTTCCCTCATCTCCCCATCATCTCCATCATATCAGCAGTATCAGTACTCTCATGCATTTACATACAGCATTCACAGTTATTCATACATATCCGTTATGCATATCATTATCTCTATAATTCAACAACACTACTACCTCCCTGCACACACACACACACACACACACACACACACACACACACACACACACACACACACACACACACACACACACACACACACACACACACACACACACACACATTCTTATTCAGTCCACTTATATGATACAATAGTTGATGTCAAAGCCTAATCAGGTCTTACTAATCTCACAGAAAATATGCAGGAGAATTGAAAAAGCTATAAAAAAAAAGGCTTCATCCATTCCTTTAGAGTCACACCGTCCATAAAACCGGGTCAAGATTAGGTCAGGTCATTGTAAACTAACCAGCAGTACCTAGAGAGCTGGAAGGGTGACAATACTGCTTCGTTGCCTTAAAATCCCAGGCGTGTTTTAAAGGATTATTGACCTCATTTGTACAGAGAAGGTCAGCTCCCCTAAGCCTTGTTCCAGATGTGCCCAGGCCTCTCGAAATGAATGGTTGTTTTAGGGGGCGTGCTTTTGTTTGACCTGTTTTAAAGAGGAGCTTTTGTCGTCAGTGCTTTTGTTTACTTTATAGGTGAAGAATATGTCGTCTCCTTGTCCTACACACTGTTCTGTCGGCGTTTACGTCTCTCTCTCTCTCTCTCTCTCTCTCTCTCTCTCTCTCTCTCTCTCTCTCTCTCTCTCTCTCTCTCTCTCTCTCTCTTCTTCTTCTTCTTCTTCTTCTTCTTCTTCTTCTTCTTCTTCTTCTTCTTCTTCTTCTTCTTCTTCTTCTTCTTCTTCTTCTTCTTCTTCTTCTTCTTCTTCTTCTTCTTCTTCTTCTTCTTCTTCTTCTTCTTCTTCTTCTTCTTCTTCTTCTTCTTCTTCTTCTTCTTCTTCTTCTTCTTCTTCTTCTTCTTCTTCTTCTTCTTCTTCTTCTTCTTCTTCTTCTTCTTCTTCTTCTTCTTCTTCTTCTTCTTCTTCTTCTTCTTCTTCTTCTTCTTCTTCTTCTTCTTCTTCTTCTTCTTCTTCTTCTTCTTCTTCTTCTTCTTCTTCTTCTTCTTCTTCTTCTTCTTCTTCTTCTTCTTCTTCTTCTTCTTCTTCTTCTTCTTCTTCTTCTTCTTCTTCTTCTTCTTCTTCTTCTTCTTCTTCTTCTTCTTCTTCTTCTTCTTCTTCTTCTTCTTCTTCTTCTTCTTCTTCTTCTTCTTCTTCTTCTTCTTCTTCTTCTTCTTCTTCTTCTTCTTCTTCTTCTTCTTCTTCTTCTTCTTCTTCTTCTTCTTCTTCTTCTTCTTCTTCTTCTTCTTCTTCTTCTTCTTCTTCTTCTTCTTCTTCTTCTTCTTCTTCTTCTTCTTCTTCTTCTTCTTCTTCTTCTTCTTCTTCTTCTTCTTCTTCTTCTTCTTCTTCTTCTTCTTCTTCTTCTTCTTCTTCTTCTTCTTCTTCTTCTTCTTCTTCTTCTTCTTCTTCTTCTTCTTCTTCTTCTTCTTCTTCTTCTTCTTCTTCTTCTTCTTCTTTGTGTGTGTGTGTGTGTGTATATATATAATCAGCCTATCTGTACATACATACACTTATACTACTTACATGTGCTGTATATACTGGCATGTATGTAGCTGTATCTCTGTCTATCAAGGTAGCGTAATAATCCCTTTCTTCTTCCATCACCACCCTCGTCCATCACTTTTTCCTTCTCTCCTTTCTCCTCCTCCCCCTTTCCTCCATTCTTCCTGCCCCTCCGTGCTGACTAAAAGGAAACAGTGCCTTATATACGAGTTGTGCTGTCACGGGCCATCTAGTTAATATCCCCCTCTTAGTCTTCCTACCAACCCTGATTTAGTGCAGTCGCAGAGTCCATACCCATTACCATGGTTTTTTTTTCCCAAGTTTCTTTCCCTTTTATTTTTTTCAGTTTATGTTTTTCATCTGTGACGTTTTTATACTTACTTTTTTGTATGTTTTTTATACATGTGTTTTTCGGGTGCCTGCCCCGTCCTCTCTTCCTTCCTACTTTCCTTCCTTCCTCTTCTTTCTTTACTTTTTTTTTCCTCTTCCTTCTGTCTGCGGGTGACTGTACGCTGAGTGACAAGCCAAATGGTTTCCTGTACACCAGGAAACCAGTCACAACGCTGGCTGGTAACCATATAACCAAACTATGGCGCCTGGTGGTTTAGTGGGTAATTAAGGCGCACCAACAGGATTGAGCCTGTGTAGGTTAATACCCAAGATGTGGTTGGGGTTTATTGCTCACGTAATTCGACTCTGGGGTAAGTGAGGCTGGTCACTTTTATATTTAATATCAGGACCAACTTACCTAGCCCTGGGCTCCTACGCTCCTCATGGGGCAACACAGGATTGGATGATGTATGTATGTATGTATGTTTTTCTGTTTTATGCAGTGGTTCGTGGATTAACTGAAACGTTATCGTACGTTGTTAATTTGATCGTTGGTTAATGCAGTGTTATTGTTTCGATAACTATTACAGGGTGGGCCAAAATTTACTTTACCATAATATTATTTAATGAACCCAGTTATATTACAACTAAAACACAGTTATATTTCAGCCTCCAAATTAATGTGGATGCAGGATGGTGCACCTCCCCGCTATGGTAGGAATGTGCGAGAATTTCTCGGTAACACTTTGGACACGTGGGTTGGAAGAAGGGGTACTGTTGAGTGGCCTCCAAGGTCACCTGACCTAACGCCATGTGACTTCGCAGTTTGGGGGATGATCGAAGAGAAAGTTTACAAGACAAAGCCCAGAAGTCTTCAAGAACTGAAAGGAAGAATAACAGCAGAATATGACAACTTGAAAAACGATCGTGAGTCGAGAAGAGTTTGCCACTCAGTGTTAAAAGTTCCAGTTCTGTTTAGGGGAAGGAGGTCATTTTAATCATATTTTAACTTGATATTTAATTGATGATGTACACTTCATTAAACTGAAATATAATTCATATACACCTTATTTAGTTGAAAGGCAATTATGTTAATAAAGTATTATGGTAAAGTAACTTTTGGCCCATCTTGTGATTCTATTCAGTTGTTTTGATAATAAAATGGTGATTAGGTGATTGCTCTCTCATTGTTTTCAGAGCTGATTGATAGTGTTTATTTCCTTGATAGCTAATAAGCCTGTTGAGAGACAAAAAGTACGAAATAAGAAAGTAACAGATCCGAGATAATTCGAAATCCTGATGAGGAACTGGAAGAAATCATTAAAAAAAAAAAAAAAAAAAGCAGAAAAAAGGAAGCTACTGTAGCGGAGGGTAACATAAGACGAGAGTGATTGGAGGCTTTAGACAGGTAAATAAATGGAGCTTACGTGAAAGGTATCGAGGACCAGGTGCTACCCAATGTCACAAACTGAGCTGTGAGGAGACTTAAACACACACACACACACACACACACACACACACACACACACACACACACACACACACACACACACACACACACACACACACACACACACACACAAAACACCACCCCATTTTAATCGCCGTATCACTAATGTTGAAAACCCTATTAGATATGCATTAGATGATAACGAGAGAGAGGACACTGTAAGAGACGAAGATAAAGGGTCGTTATCGGTGTGCGTGTGTGTGTGTGTGTGTGTGTGTGTGTGTGTGTGTGTGTGTGTGTGTGTGTGTGTGTGTGTGTGAGAGAGAGAGAGAGAGAGAGAGAGAGAGAGAGAGAAATTATATATGATCAACTGT